>NC_083599.1:79359171-79664796 GCF_020882245.1 Rhopalosiphum padi
ACGTTGATAGTTGATAAAAGGTTATCAAGAAATGTTAAACAAATAATACGTCAAACGATCGAAATTGGTTTAATAATCCTTTGGCTTCTACGGCCTCTTTTTTTTTTTGAGCTACTTGACAGTTGTGATAAAGCTTTTATGACATGTTCACAACGAATTAAAAAAAAATGAATACCTTTATATTTTGCAACCCATCTAGTATCACTATGTTGAGGGACTTTTAAAATTGTTTCACAATCTTTTTGGACATCAGAAAATATTTTATAACGTAAAGTTGAACTCGATTGAAATGCATAAATTGCTTCAAGCAATCCAATCGTATTGTCAACAACCTCAACTGATTTAGCAACATCGACCAAAACTAAATTAAGCCGATGTGCATAGCAATGTATATAAGGGCATTTGTTTTTAGAAAGTTCTCTAATTTTTACTTGTACGCCATTCGTAGAACCAGACATTACTGATGCACCGTCGTAGGATTGACTTATACATTTTGTAATATCTAAACCAACTGAATTTAAAAATTCGATAATAGAATTAGTTAGGCCCAGTGCATCTAATTCTTCTACTTGTACAAATCCTAAGAACCTTTCTTTTATAGTTAATTTATGTACATATCTGACACATATTGACATTTATTCAAATGTTGACGCATCACGAGCTTCATCAACAATTAAACTATAAACCGAACTACCTTCATTCACTTCTTTAATAATAGTTTGTAAAATGACATTTGAAGACGCAAATAAAATATCATTTTGGATTTTATTTGATGTATATTTAGCATTTTTAGGTAGGGACTTTAAATTTATATTAAACTTTTCATTTTCCAAACATAGTAAATCTAATAGTTCTTTAAAATTACCTTGATTTTTTGTAGTTTCTAAGTCGTGTTCGTCTTCATTTGACTATTCGATTACATTATTGTGACCACGTAAACCTATATCCTGTCGTGCGCAATACAAAACTGAACGAATTACACTTTTTAATACTTCTCGATTTTTATTTATATTCTCTTCGACATGACTATTCATTTGAGTTGTAACAGCTCCTATACTTTTTGATGATATATAACCTTGATATTTGGCTAACGATGTTTTATGCGAATCTGCCGAGTTATGTTTTTTTGCCATCCCCGAAATATTTTTCCAATTATTATATCCTGTGGCTATTAAAATATCTTGATGCTTTTCACGAGATATAGAACTAGTAAAATGACGACAAAAAAAACAGAAAATTGCATCCAATTGAACAGAATATTCAATCCAAGGATAAACTTTGTACCATGAACTTTGAAAACTACGTTGTTTTTCACAAATTTTACGACGTGGAAAATTGATAATCGGCTGAATAGGTTGTTCATCACTATTTAAGCTAATATCAAGCACATTTAAGCTATACGAGGAAATAGAAGACTCGTTAGAAGTTGAGGTAACATTTAATTTTAACATTTTTGTTTGTGGTTGATCTATTGTACTATCGTCATCGTTCAATGTCCTTGTGGGTTTCGGAATAGGTTTAAAAAAATGGCTAATCATATTTTTATTTTTATTTAATTATTAGTCAAGTTATAATCAATATAAAATAAAAAAAGTACTTAGGTTATTCTAATAGTGTACATAAACAAAAACAGACAAAACGATTTCCTCGATTGGCTCGGTTACACACAAGTCACTATAATACGTCTACACACTACACAGTACACACTGTAATAAACTAATAAAATATATTTTGTAAACCATATTCATTATCTTATATCAAATTACGATTGTCGGCAGTGAACGGTCAGTGACGAATGTATAAATAACTCACTTCGGGTGTATTATTGTCTATTATTTACTATTTTTAGCCGATAAGCAGTCCTGTGGCTACAATTGTTTGCGACGAAGGAAAGAATTATTAATAACGTATAAACGCTTGCTATAAGTGGGTAATAAATAAATAATCTTTGTTCCAAAATGATTCAATTACATATCGTATTATGAAGCAAAAAATTGTATAAAATTATGTTTCTTGAAAAATATTAATAATTATTATTTGAAAACAGGGTAGGCCCGGGCCTACCAGGCCTACCTGCTGGGCACGCCACTGCAATAAACTTTCGGCATTTTTTTTTTCTGTCATAGATCGTTGAATTATTATAACTTAATAATAAATATAGTTTTACGTATACGATTTTATTTTACGCGTGTACTTATTGCCATCGTCGAGAGTCCAACGATTTGTCGATAGCGGTGTGCTAATATATCAAAAGACTATCTTATCGTCGACAACAAATTACTCGTGTAATAACATATTGTAAATCTATTTATTGTTTATTCGTCGGTAAATTTCCTACGACTATATCATATATTACACATATTTTGTTTTTTTGTACGTTATAGTTAAGTCTGTTGCAGATAATAAAACCAATAATACCTGCACTATAGCAAACACCTTATAATATATTAAAATATCGAGGACAAATATATACACATAGAGTATAATAACAAAACTGATGTATTGTAATAATAAATATATTAATATATATATGCAAAAACAAAAATTCGTAACAGACATAAATGTACAATATATACATAATAATAAAATATTTAAAAACACGTTACGTTTAACAATATACATTTAATTTAACATACGTCCACAATATATAAGTGTGTGTGCGTGTGTCAGTATAATAATATATAATAAAATAAATATAAAAAAATATTAATAAAAATGAATAAAATTTAAAATTTATTGTTTTTGCTGTAAAAAAAAGAATTAAATACATTAATTACAATAATATAGTAAAATAATTTTAAACATAAATGATATTACTTACATTTTTTTTTTCGGCCGCCTCCGCTGCCGCACCCGGGGCCACCCGCTCGGGCCTCCTATTGGAGCCTACCGCCGCCGCGGAAGGCTTGGAGTTTTTTTTCGATTTGCCTGTAACACGAATATACAATGGAATAATATACTGCTCACGAAAAGCACACGGGGCAAGTGAAATTTAATATATATATATATAATAATTATAAATATATAAAATACTCACATTTCCGCGCAATGTGACCGTAGCCGTTGCAGTTGAAGCAACCTGAAATAGAAAAATTATATAGAATTATCATAATGAGGTCTGCGCTTAAATTTCGATAAACTTACGGCGTACGGCCTGTTTTGGCCGCGGGTTTGCGGGGATTACCGACGGGTTTGAATTACCGTAGTAATTCACCCGCAAACCCGGGCAATTGTTTATGGAACCGATGTTCAAGTTGTCCATGCTGAAATAAATTATAATTAATTAAGACACACGCATCGTTCTTTTTTTTCCTATATAATATATATATAACGTAACGCGGTGACCAGATGTACAAACATATTTTAATAATTTTCCTACATACCTATTAGAATTGATTATTTAAATAATTTTTCATTCGAATATAAGTATTTTAATTATTTAGAAGATAATATTTAGCCCAACTACGATCTTACAGTATATTATGCATTTTTAGCTCGAACCATAAAATAAAAATGAAAAAAAAATACTTTCTTATGAAAAACTGCAGTACATGTGGTCACCATAATATACTCTAACTCAACAATTAGCAAATATAATTAAATATCATGTACTTACGTCTTCGGTGTGACAATTGGAAATGAACGGCTTTCCCGATTTCACTTTACGACGATGTCTGTTATTTCGTATACATATTATACCCGCCTTATATTATATTATTAGATATATATATAAAATGTTAGTTATGACTTTATGAGCGATACCGTGTTTGAACGTCGGTTAAGAGGCCGTCCCAGTAGAAAAAAATCGACCGAAAAACATGCTTTCGTACTTCCAATAGTACTCAGGCCTCGTTGATCGTAGAAACATGATTTTGGTATCAAAATAATCACGAGAAGTTGTACTAAATATTCTTGGAACAGAATTTTAAAATTTTTTTTCGTTCCAATTTTATATGTGTTTGAAATTTGTAAAATTTTTCTTTTTTTTAAAAAATCATATAAAATCGGCAAATTTAGATATCAAAAATCTGTTCCAAGAATATTTAGTACAACTTCTCATGATTATTTTGATACCAAAATCATGTTTCTACGATCAACGAGGCCTGAGTACTATTGGAAGTACGAAAGCATGTTTTTGGCAAAAAAATTAAGAATTTGCCGTCGTCATGTGCTGCTAAAGCGATTACAGCGGCAGCGTTCTGAAATAGTACTTCTTCCACCACCCCGCTTGCATATGCAGCCGTACCGCACCATAGGTCAAAACTGGTTATTTATCGCAGCCGCGCACTAGTTATAAATAGCCAAGTACGTCAATACGAAAATAATAATTTTGTCAATAAATAATATTATTTTATTTTTCGATGTTATAATTCGTAATTTTATTTACTAACGTATTTTACGCAAAATGGAACTACGACATAATACTATATCGTAAAATTTTCACAAATCGGCTAGAAAACGTACGATTTAAACAATTTTTTTTTTCAATTATAGACAATTGTTCTATAAAATTAGCGTATTGACATTCAAGACGAAATTTTTTAAATTTAAATTAGTATAACTGTATAAGTAAAAAAAGATAGGCAAGTGGGTGTCGATCTGCTTTACAGTAGGTTACAATAAGTGAGTCACTATATACTTACTGGATTATTGTGTTAAATTTGAATTCAATGATAAAATATCATTGTATAAGAAAAAGGAATCTTATCGAAGACGGAGAGTCAGCCTTGATATATTATAATATATATTTTTAACTACAAAATAATTTAAAATTTGACAAATTTTTTCAAAATTCAAACTTAAAATGCTTATAAAAAAAATTGTACCCATTTATTTTTAATATTTTTCAAATGCTATTGTAACGTTTTATCTACATGAGCCTTGTATTAAATTTTCACGCTTCTTGACCCAACAAATTTAATAACTAATTTATTAATAACTATGGAATAAAAAATTGAAAAAATTGAAAATGTCCGTAAAGAGCTTAGAAAGAGTGAAAATGTTTTGAAAATTTTATCAAGTATAGCAATTGATAAAATAGACATATAGTGTAAATTATTTAAAATATCTAGATACAGTTATTTGTTTTTTTAATTACAAGAAAATAAGAAAATCGCTAGGTACATGATAAATCGAGTGAATACCAATGTTGTAAAAATTTGAACTTTTCAAACACTCATAAAAATTCTAATTTAGTTTCTGGTAGAGATAATTTTTTTTTTAAATTAGACAAACTTACGAGGAATCTTGTATTAAATTTTTAAATTTTAGATTTAAAAAGAAAAATTTTTATGAATTTTTAACAAAATAATTTGCACATTTTCTTCATTTGTTTGTATTTTATATTTTGTCAAAATTCGAACTTTAAATGCTTATAAAAAAAAATGTGATTACTGACTATGTATAAAATGTATTATTAATATTTTTCAATTATTATAATTTATATAAGATGCCTCGTCCTTAATTTTTAAGTTTTTATTACCCAACAAATAACATTTGATTGACATTCATAGAAAAAAAACTAAAAAAATTGGAAACTTAAAAAGTAAATAGTTAAAAATAATTTAAGTATTTTAATTCCAGTCAAGTGCCACTAGTGGGTGACTTCTTACTCACGTACTCATGTATTATTGTAACCCTTATCAAATATGCTAATTGTGCAAAATTGTACAGATTGTATATATTATTGTGTAAAATAAAAAAAAAAAAAAAAAAATATTTTAAAAATGTTATTGTGCTTAGAAAATTCTATAATATAAACAAACAGTTAAAATTTCTTGTATCTACGGTCATTTGTTCTAGAGTTACACCAAAAACCAAAAATGATTTTGTGATTTTGTCAAAAACCGATTTTGCGTGAAAATGTCTGTTTTTCCCTGCTCTTTAGAAAATTACTAGGAATTTTTAATTTTGACCTTCCTAATGCACCAACTTGTTTTCGTGTATGTCATCACGTTTTGAAGGAGTAGAAATAATGCTTTAATTTTTGACTTCAGCCCCTCTTTGAAATGGAAAATGAATCTAAATGATACTTTGGTGAGTTAAAATTTCCAGTAGTTTCAAAAACGTCAAATAAAAACCTAAAAAAGGAACGGAAAACCGGGAATTTTTAAGCATAGTCAATTTTTGAAAATATCGATTTTTTTATTTTGCTGTAACACAAAAAATCATTTTAAATACTTGAAATTTTCACCAAGTCTAAATATTTTGACTTTTTAAAGCTATTTATTGACAATTGAAAATTTCGATGTATCTATATATCTAAGTTTTTTTGTTTGAAATACCAATAAAAAAAAATTTTTAAAATAGATATAATACTGCAAGGTTTATAATAAGTTGCACTTAGCGTAATAAAAAAAAATTCAAAAATTGTTAGTCATAATTGTTGTTTATAAGCTAAGCATGTAAAGTTCAAATGTTTACTAAATATGTCAAAATCGCGAAAATTTGCAAGGAATTTTTAAGTTGAAAATTCATAATGTTTTAGTGATTTATATCTAAAACCCAATACAAGGTTCTCTATAACATTTTCTTCAAATCATCACTGAAAAAAAAAACTCCAGCGACAATGTAGAAAAAAATGTACGAGCGTATGAAATTAAATATTTTACGAAATTGCGTAAAATAATAACGATATGTCAATATATTACAATTTAAATATAGCTAATAATATAATATAATCCTAGACTGACAAATTATCTCCATCATCATTCAGAATTGATTTCGTATACAATAATGATACCTGTCATTGCATTCAAATTTAACACATCCATTATAGTGACCTAGCTACTCTCCATCACTACTATACAGCAGAGCGATACTCGCTTTTCCACCCTTTTTAAATTTAAATACGGAAATTGTCTTACAAAGTTACAAATTTTAATTATTTAAAATAGTAAATATGTTAACGGCAAATCAACGTTAATATATTTTCAATATTTTTGTTTTGTTGTTGTTTTTGATTTTCAATAACTCAAGTTAAAATTATTTAGCCCCCCACCATAAAAAACCTCTGGCTACGCCTCTACATTAAAATTTTGATAACTCCAAATATTTGTAGTTAGTCGAATTATTTTTTTCCCCGTGAACTTTGAGTTACCGAGAGTACACTGTAATATTGTATTATTTTCTATACACGATAAAATTTTCAAAATATTTTAATTTGTTTTGAACTGTTTACGGATATATATAGGTACTCTGCAGTTTCCAACTTTTTAGGTTTTTTTTCTATAAATGTTAATAAAATGTTATTTGTTGATTTGTTGTGTATAAAAGCTTAAAAATTTAATAGAAGGCTCCTAACAGTAGTTGAAAAATATTAATAATATAATATAGTCACATTTTTTTTTTTAAGCATTTAAATTCTAATTTACAAAATATAAAATACATAAAATTGAAAAAAATGAGCAAATTATTTTATATTAAAAATTCTTAAAAAATTTTCTTTTTAAATCTATGATTTGAAAATTTAATCAAGATTCCTCGTAAGTTTGTCTAATTTTTTATAAAAAAAAATCTCTATTCGAAATTCATCAAAATCGTTGAATTTTTATGAGCGTTCGAAATCAAATTTTTACGACATTGGAAATTCACTCCATCATTTCTCATGTAACGATTTTCTTATTTTATTGAAATTCAAAAACGAATAACTGAAAATACTTGAAAATTTAACTAAATGTTTATATTCTTATTTTCTATACACAATAATATTCTTAAAATATTTTGACTCGTTTTGAGCTCTTTACGGACAATTTCAAATTTCAATTTTTTTAGTTTTTTTGTTTATAAATGTCAATAAAATTGTATTCGTTGGGTCGAAAATCTTGCAAATGTAATACAAGGCTCCTTATATATATTGTTAGAATATCAGTTAAAAAATATTAAAAATACAGTGTCTATTTTTTTATTAGCATTTAGAGTTCTATTTTTTACAAAAGACGTAAAAATAACGAAAATGTGAAAATTATTTCGAATTAGAAATTCATGAAAATTTAATAAAAGATTCCTCATAAGTTTGTTTATTTTTATCAAAAACAAAAATCTCTACCGGAAAGTCAAATTAAATTTTTATGAGCGTTTGAAATTGAAATTTTTACGACATTAGATATATTCACTTGATTTAAAAAACGAATAACCTTAGACACTTGGAATGTATATTATATGTATATTTATCAATTACTATACTTGATAAAATTTCCAAAATATTTTGACTTGTTTCTAGTTGATTACGAACATTTTAAATTTTTAGATTCTGAGCGAAGCAAGAATTAATGTATTGGTTTTACAATGATGTGTTTTTTTTATATACCTATATTTTTTTTTTTTTGGGAGGTCAAAATTTTAATTTCCCAATAGTTTTTAAAAGCGCCCAAAAAAACAAAATAAAAATTAAGAAAAACGAGAATTTTTACGCAAAATCGATTTTTGACAAAATCGATTTTGGTTTTTGGTGTAACTCTAAAACAAATGATCTTAAACATATGAAATTTTCACTAAATGTTTATGTTTATACTAGCCTTTTCTATACATGAAAAAATTTTCAAAATATTTTGATTTGTTATAGTATAAAAATCCAGTCACTTTTTTTTTTTTATAAGCATTTAAAGTTAAAAATTAAAATATTAACAAAATACGTAAAAATGAAAACAATTTACAAATTATTTTGAGTTATAAATTCATAAAAATATTTCTTTTTAAATCGGAGATTTAAAAATGTAATACAAGATTCCTTATCAGTTTGTCTACCTTTATCAAAAAAAAAAAAAATGTTTACAAAAAAGTCACATTAAGTTTTTATTCGGCCTCTCATGTAGCGATTTTCTTATTTTGTTGCAATTCAAAAACGAATAACTGTAAATACAAGACATTTTCACTGAATGTTTATATTAGAATTTTCTATACATGAAAAAAATTTCAAAAAATTTTGATTTGTTTTGAGTTGTGTACGGATATACTCAGTTACAAACTTTTTAGGTTATTTTCTATAAATGTCAATAAAATTTTTGAAATTAATTTTTTTATGATTTTTAAAACAATAAATTCACAGCCCTGATTATTACATTTTTTATACTTATTTTATGTAGGTATTATATGTTTAAAATTAAAATAAGTAAATACACCAATATTTATTAATCAAAACTATTTAAAATTTTGTTAATATTTATTTAGGAGATTAAATTATCGTACAAAAATTGCTTCATGTCACTTATAAGTTACAACGTAAAATACGCAATACTTTTACCAAAAAATCTATTTAATCGTAATGAAATTATTATTTTACATGTATTTTAAAAAGTAATTGGGTTAGAAATATAAATCGAGTTCTGGTGTATAATAATTTGTATGCTTAATTTATTGGTTAATGTTTTTAAGCAAACAGGAGCTTTAATTAAAAAATAGGTTTGCGAATTGCGAGCTAGTAGCGAGCCAGCGCACCGTATAGAATTCACGGGCGACAATTTACGTAACGGCCTGTAATGACGTTTGATGCGAAACGTTCAGCACGACCGTCCGTGAAATAATAATGTACCTCTCCCGCGATTACAACACGCGGACCCCGTCGCGTACACGATGGGCGTGGTTACGGCCTACCGCGACGGCGGCGAGATGGAATTCAACGCCATCTCTTGAGCGTTGTATACGTAACACTTTTACCACGACGGCCTCTTAACGTGTTAACTGTATTATTGCAGGTCTTTGGAAGGCGTGACGTACACCGCGGTAGTGGTGGGGTGGAAGGAAGCGTAAACGGTCGAGCCGTTTGCCGAATTCTGCAGGCTACGTTTAACATCCGTGCAATACAGTTGTCGTAGCATTTTTTTTTTGTTTTTGTTCGTTTCACTTGCACATTTATACTCATTATTATTATTACACTTACTTATTTATTATTTCTTATAACTATAATTATAATTTCTCCAGTTCTTATTACCTATTCATTCACTTTTTTTTTCATATAACTGGGACTTTGCAGGAGACCGGTGAGTACAACATTTTATTTTCCTTCCATAACTGGGCGTAGGCCCGCGCCCACGTGTGTAAACAAACCATTTGTTTAGGTTTTTGGTTTTTTAACGAGTGCGACATAAATTACATTCAACTATTATTATTATTATTATTAACATTTTCGTTGGTCGCGTCTTTATACACAATGTATGAAAACATAATAATAACGAATCGTTCAGCTCTCATAGGTTATGTCATTTTGTAAGCAAATGAACGCATACACGGTTCCGGTGACACACCTTTGCACCTGTTTGCGTACATTAATATCGCGAGATTATCAGCGCACAGTTACAAAGTATTTCAATGTTACGGTTAACGAAAACATTGCATTCCGTTAACGGTAGGTATTAGCATTATACGCAGTTCCGTTGTGATGAGCACATTTTCCATACTATTATTTCGTATGAACTTAACTTAAATGCATTTTGTAAATTATTATTCGAATAATACTATTAACGTATTTCCGATAATAACGCGCAATAACTGTTATAGTATCATCTCCGCTGATAACAATCATTATTTTGATATAGTGTGTTTGTAAATAATTTGTTTTTTAATATATTCGGTTTGCTAATGTTATTATGCTAATTACTAAATTAAACATGTTTTTAACAATATAATATATTATATATACTTTTTAGTTTTATCACAATGGTCAGACACTGCGTTATGTGTGGAAACGTTGATGGTGCTATTGGAGTTTCAGCACACAAGTATTCACAATTTCATTGCACTAAGCACATTTGTATGTACCATTATTATATTGCTACATTTTCCTCTTTAGATTTCCTACGGACGCCGCACGTAGACGTATGTGGGTGCAATTTGTGGAGACCAACGGTTTTGCTGTTCGTCCACACTCTGTGCTCTGTTCGAGGCATTTCATTCCACACGTCGACTTCTTCCCAGGGGCCAATCGACGCCGTTTAATGAGAACAGCCGTGCCGTCAATAGTAAGTTTATTATGAAATACAATTTTAGTTTTAATTGTATGGTATATCTCTTCACACACACACACCTCCATAATAATACAATGTAGGTACAATAGATTATAATATAATTTTTAATCAAACATTTCACTGCACCAAACATGAATATGTTCACTTTCATGTTACATATCATTAACATGTGTATATAACATCTTCTTTTTCTTTTTCTGTTCACTAAATTACACTAAACTTGACAAAGTATACCGTTTCTCCATAGGCGGATATTGGGGGGGACTTGTGGGGGCTTAAGCCCCCCCCATAACGTAATCAAGCCCCTTGAAAAGTTCTAGTATCAGTAATATCTCTACTTCAATTACAACATACAATATTGATACGATTTTAGAAAATAATAAAAATTTAAAAAAAAAAATATTATTTTGTAAGAATTTATTTTCAAACTGTTCCCATAATTACCCCTGAATGCTGATAAAACTATTATGTCCTATATATATATATTATCTATGAATGCCGACCGCTAACCATGTTATCTGTGTATGAACGTTAATATCATGGCTATATTTAAAATTTAGCCATGGTTAATATGTTATCCTAATCAATATCACTGTGGCGATACGGCCTACCTCGTCCGTTATTCCCACATCACTTATTATTAAATCGATATTATTACGTTCTGACTACACTCCGACTTCAAAATAATTTATTTATATTTTGTAATTGTACATGTTAATCATTTTTATTTTATATGATTTATGCGTGTTGCTTCACACAACACGAATTAATTTATAATGGCCAAAGTGTTTGACATTTTTAATATCAAAAAACAGAAATTAATTGTTACTAATTCCTCATCAACGACAACACAAGAATCTCAAATTGAACAATTAGATATTGGTATAGAAATTGATATAACTGTGGACGATTTATAGTTTATTTATTTATCTTACATAAAGTATTAATTAATATTAATATTGTTGCCAACAAATTTCAAGAAAAAACTGCAACCTTAGGGCAATCTAAAAATATTATTCAAGGTGTGATGATGACTTTTAAAAATTTAAGAACAACAGAATATTTTTCTCAACTTTGGTGTGAAATAGAAACCTTTGCTAAAGACAATGACATATCAATACAAACACCGTCTAAAGGTAAGCATTGATTATACATATATTTATTTATAATTCTTAATTTTAAGTAAATATTTACTTAACTAGGATGTAAAAGAAAAAGACAAGAGCCAACAATTTTTAAACATTTTGATGTCACTGCAATCACAAGTGCTGAACATAGTATCGATGAAACTAATGAAACTGTTGAAAGTTATTTTAAAAAAAAAGCGTTCTTTCCTGTTGTAGTATACCTATCTCTCGAAGGTACACAAAAGATCTATAAACAATTAACACTATCACGAAATACTTTATTTTACATAAAACAAACACACAAAAATACGGGTCTCTATGAATCGCTCACAAGATATATGCGTCTCTCACTCGAAACCCGCACTGTCCCCCTACTGTGGTGCTTACGTCCTTAAATATTATTTTACAAGGTGCTGCCTCAGCTCATTTGCTTCATTAGCCTAATATTACGCAATTAAACATTTAACTAAAATAAGCAATATTGTTCCCATTATTATTTGTTGGCACATGCCATATACAACACTCCCTAATGTTATTAAAAAAAAATATGTCCTCATATTTTACATTTAAAACTATGCAATTGTATACAATTATAATATTAAATTTAAAAAACTAGTTGTATTACGTATTTTTTAGTGTTTGGAGTGTGGAAAGGTAAATAGGAATAGCATATATTATATTTTCTGAGAGGAAAACTTTTGGGATAGGGTAAAATTTATAATATTTCAAAACTTTCTATAACTGTTGTGACCAGAATTCGTTTTTTTTTGTCCATTCATATATTATGTGATTGCTTCATGCTGATTGTCATCAGAAATATTTAGTTATTTTTAATATTTATTATTTAAATGCTTAATTGTAGTATCTCTGTTTTTCATCTTCTTGTTTGAGGTGTTTACACAATGATTATTTTGTTTTGTCTATTGAGCGGTTTTCGAAATTATAGAGTAGGTGTATATTATACATAATATATATATTGTTATTATTATTATTTTTTTTATAAAAGGATGCAGTGTGATGGGGAAAAATTAAAAAGATCGCTAGACGGAGTAAAAAAAAATTACATAAGTGTGGAGGTTATTGCTGAGTTTACTATTTTATTCATCTCCTTCGTTGTATATTGTGTAGATTGAATCCTCTTGTGGCTGCTAATGTTAATATTTAGTAGTCTTGGTGATGTGTTGGTTGACCGTCGTCGTTTATACCTTTGTTTTGATACCGATTTTATGTTAAATTGGTTTTACATTTTTTTTATTATTTTTTTTTTTTTTTTTTTTTTTTTTTTTTAACAAAATAATATTAGTTAGGTATTATATTATTATGATACATTATTTTTTTTTTTTTTCATCTCACTGTTTACATTTTTGTGAAATTGATTTTATAAGTGTAACAACATCAGTAGCTTCTTGGATTAATTTATAATGATTTTAATTGTGCGAAATGGATTATTTTTTTTGAGTATGTATTGGAGATTGTATTGTTTATATTTTATTCATTTATTGTAATATTATGATGTTCGAACGTATTTTGTAGTTGGTCTTACATTGTGATTTTTATATATAACCAATTTCGTTTTGTTAATGTGTAACCAGTCTATTAATTATTTGTTTATTTAACTTCATATAATTATCTTTGTGGAATAGGAGGGGGCATGGTTAACATGTTTATTTTGATAATAGCTGGGTATATTTTATATCCTATGAACCCTATTATTATGGTAAGCATGGTTAACCATGTTATATAAATTATGTCACCTAAGAAATCATCAATAAGTGGTTGTGGTATTTTTTTTAACATTATATCATTAAAGTATTTTTCGGGGTCTCGTATTTGTTTTGTTACGTGAAAGTTAGGAATTTCATCGATCCAATTTTGATTTAAAATTTCCGTCAAATTTGAAAAGGATATACTTTCTTTTTTATTCTCAACAGAAGTGATATAAATTCCCGAAAAATTGAATTCCCCTTTTTGATCTACTGTTTAATAGGCCTTTATTTAAATCTAATGTGTTTGTATCGCTTTCTCTTATGTTTTTATTTATGGTGCTTAATATATCTATTGTTTGGTTAACAATGTTGCAGTAGTTTGTGTTTTTATTTTCACAGTATTTTTCAACCCCCCAGTTATTTTTTATATTTTCCAAATTGTCATCTGGGTAATCGTCTTGCAATTCCTGTGTATAGATTAGAGGAATGCTTTTGTCATATAGAATGGCCTCTGGTACCTCGTCAAAAAAGGCTCCGGGAGATAAAATTACAGCTATATCTTCTTCTGCGTTAGCGTTGATGAGTACTGTAACTACTGTGAGGATTTTAAAAAACATCTAGAACCAAAGACTGAATTAAACATAATTATAAAATAATTTCCTATCGCTCTGTACGTTAAATTATCACCCATATACATTATACATATACCCGAGTACATCAGCAAATATTGTTATAATATAATATGTATTATTTTTAGGTATTAATTATTTTTTATAACTTAAACTAGTTACTTACAGTACTTATAACTAAAGTTTACTTCAATGAAATACTTACTTTATAAAATGCAGTATAAGCTTTTAATTTTATGAACACTATTGTCTACAATTTAGTTTTTGGTTTGTTAAAAAAAAACCAAAATAAATGTTAGCTAGTGTTGTGTAAAAATTAACCTTTTTTTTTATATTAACTTGCCTAGTGTTAAGTTTGATTATGGTATATTATTTTCCCCTGTGTTTGATACTGCTGCTTCATAAAAAGGTTTTATTCTTTGTACATGTATGATATCTATGGTTTTTTTTCCTTTTAAGATTAAATCTACTTTGTAATTTACGTCAGATATTTTTTCAATAATAGTAAAAGGGCCCCTATATTTATTAGCTAATTTCTTTGATTTATCTTTTTCGTAGAAATCAAATTTTATTAATACTTTTTGTCCCGGTTTGAAATTAATATTTTTGTGACTTATGTCATATTGTTTTTTCTGAACAGCTTGTTCTTTTTCGACAATTTTGGGAATAGTGTCTCTAATTTTTTGAAGTTGCTTTAGTGCTTTAGTAAAGTCAAACAACTCGTCTTCTGTAGTTAATTTATTATCTATAGGTTGGTTTGCTTCTATACCGTGGAGTAAATAAAATGGGCTTACTTTTAATCTCGAACTTGGGCTAGTATTATAAGTAAGGTTAGGATTTATATGCTCTAAAAAACTATTAAATATTCTCTAAAAAATATGCTGATATGTTGTAAAAATTACTTAAATATGCTCCAAAAAAAGTTGGTATATGCATTTATAAAAAAAATTATGTAAAAACGTTTATTCAAAAAATTAGTGGTTAAAAAATTTGTAAAGGGCTAAATATTTAAATTATAAGTAAAATAATAAAATAGTATTTATAAATTATAAGGATATATTAAATTTTTTATGATTTTGATAGTCGATTTTGTTCTTTTTCATTCATTTTCTGTAACAAAATTGAATAAATTATTTACTTTAGATATGTATTTTATTTTATTTTAAAATTAATTTTTTCAATTGACTTACCATTAAAATGTGAATTGCATTGGACAATCAACGTTTTTTTCAAGTTTTCGAAGGTAAATCTTCGTCGATTGTCAGCTAAAACAGTTTTATACGTCGAAAAACTTCTTTCGACGTCCACTGAAGACACGGGAGCATACTTGAAATATGGAATATCTGTCACTGTTATATTTTGGTCCATATTGGGAATTGATTCATGTGTACCGGAAATAATATCTTTTATATTTTTCAATAATCCATATGCAGTATTTTTCTTGAGAATTGTGTTTAATTTATTATTGATTAATTTTCCTATACTCCCGGGTGTCTCAGATATTTTTTTTTACAATTTCGTCAAAAGACGAAATAGAATCGGCCAATAAGACGTCTTGTTTTTCCAAAAACATAATTTTGTTTGGAATAAAACTAAAATGAGTTTTTATAAAAATTAAATTACCTTCTAATGTTGGTTCTTGTATAAGTTTTTTTACGTGTTCAATGGATACTACATCTTCTTCATTTAACATATTTATAACTTCGCAAAATGCTTTGTAATTGTCATAGTAATATGTCGCAGCTTCTAGCCATGTACCCCATCTGGTAATTATGGGTTGAGGAGGTAATGGTATTCCAGGAGCATTATTTTTAAAAATCAATACCCTCGAAGGTGCTTTTAAAAATATTTTTTTTCCATTTGAAATCAATGAATCAATTTTTGGGAAATTTTTTCGAATTTCTTCGCAAACTCTATGTACTGCATGAGCGAGACATGTGATATGAATCATTTTTGTGTATAAAGCTGACAATGCTTTTCCCGCTTTCACCATGTACGGCGCTGCATCAGAAACAAATAGCAGTACATTATCTCGTTTTATTCCTTCTGGCCATAATAAAAAAAGTGTTTCATCAAATAATTTACAGATTGTTTTATGGTTAGTTTGATCAAGAACTTCCGAATTAAAAAGGAAAGTTTTGCCTGGTGCATCAATTTCTAATGTACCAATAACCTTCTACATCAGTAGTTTCATCAATGCAAATCCAGATATTTTTATTATTTACGTACCTTTTAATACTTTCGATTTTTTTTTTATAAATATCCGTGACGTAATTTTTTCTTAATGTTGATTCATTCGGGATATCTTTGTTAGTATATTTTATTAAAAATTCAGACAAAAATTTATTATTTAATTTGCTCAATGGAATATTTGCAGATAACATCATTTTACACAGATCTTCGTTAAAAACTGAATGGTTTCCACAAATTGAATTTGACACTAAATTTTGTTTAGTTTTAATTGCATTTGTTTTTAAACGATTTACTGCGCGTAAATGTTTGGCGGTTTTTAAATGTTGATTCACTGTGAATCTTTTTTGCGAGTTTACTCGTATGTCACATAATTTACAAAAAAGAATCTGGTTATCGGTAGAAAAAACACCCTCGTTTTTGGAAACGTATATTTTTAAACGTGCAGAATTAGATGCTGGAACTTTAGGCATATTGATAAAATTTATAAAATTAATAAAAAAAATACACAAGACGCGTTGGTCGACTAACTCGTTATACGCGAACCACAGTACTAATATGACAAAAACATTTTAAACATTTAGTTCAATAAAATACGATTTATCTTATCGATTTAATTTATTGATTCCACTCACACAGTCACGCCATAATTTTGTAGTGTTACTTAACGGTCCTAACAGTGAGCGATAGATTATTTAGATGTAAAGACGAGTAACGATAAACACAAACAATTAATATCTTGCCATATCTGGCAATGCATATCTAAAAACAGATAAGATGAAAATTGTTCTTGTCCGCTATATCACGCGTGTTTAACATTGGGTGAACATTTATGGCGATTGAAAACCAAATCCAAACTAAAATTTTACAAATAAACTCAAAAATATGCATTAAAAATCCAAAATGCCAAAATAATCATGACTTTTAAAAAATCTTCAAAATATGCAAAAATATGCAAAATAAAAGTAGCACATTTTTAATTCCCAGTATATGAAACACATTTTTATCTTACTAAGCTATCTTTTGGACTCACTAAAAAAATATGCAAAATGCTACAATATCCTAACCCTACTAATGAGATTGTACAGAGACGATGTAATTACAAACAAAAAAAGCTCACCGATTTTTTTAAACAAAAATAATTTAAAAATATGTACAACATGTATAAAAATATATTTTAAATAATAATATGTAATTATAATAATATTTAATTTGTAAAAATATAAAAATATAATAATTTTCAATAAATAATAAATAATAACATTACACATAATATATGTATGTATGTACATACTTAGTACATTATTATAGAAATAAATTTCAAAAATTTATCCCCTCTGAATAACGCACAAAATGTTGGTGACCAAGAGTGTCTGCTATTCAGAGGTTCCACTGTATAATAATTGCCGGTTAGGCTCGACCAATAACAATAATAATATTATACAGCAAAATAGTAAATATATTGTATAATAATCTTTGACGGTAAATAATAATTTAAATAATAACAAAAACTCACAATTTGTGGAGCACTGCTGGCCAGCCGCTACCTATATAGCTATATAATAATTAAACACACATACAAACAAAAAGAGAATAAATAATATAATGCGGCGATTAGCGTCTGTAAAATAAAAGGTGGCGATTTGCGCCGGCACAATAATAAAAATATATAAGATAAAATGTGGCAATTCGTGCCACGACAAAATCTATAAATTAAGTGGCGATTCGCGCCCACGCAATAAAAAAGAAACAAATGGCGATTCGCGCCACAACAAAATATATGGATTAAGTGGCTATTCGCGCCCATCCAATAAATATGGTCCGCTTAACAATACGAAGGTAAGATCGAGACTGGTCGAAATTGCGGCGACCGTGTTAAACTGCGAGCAGATAACACGCCACCCTCATTTACATAACACAATGTTATATAACTCACGGAACAATAATAATTATAATTAACAGAACAAAAACAAATATAAAAATAGTGGCTGATTCGCTGATTGTATGTGCGTGTGTGTCGGTCGGTCGGTGATGACCGTGAATCGGCATATTTATATTTGTTTATATCATCGACGGCGACGCGCAACGGTGGCTCGAACAAAAATATTGTTACTAGTAACAATTTAACACAATAAAGTATAAGCTATATAGAATAATAAATATAATAATAACTAAGATATTGTACATAATAATTATGACATTACAATATGAATAATACATAGGTAAGTATACAAAATAAAATTATTAAACAATTTACAAAATTAATACAGTTGTATGCATATTAATATTTAGTACATATTTGTATTTATATAATTATATTATTTATTGTACCCTTGACCTCTTGTTTTGTGCAAAATAAAATAGTCTCTAGCCATTTTTTTAATAGGATTACTTTCAACCCGTGTGTCAACTCCATTAAGAATTCTATTAATATTTTTGCACCATGTAAATAAAAAAAAAATTTATGATTTTAGTTTTCAAAATTTGTTTTAAATTTTGATTTGTACAACTAAAATTAAAATCTACGTTTGTATCTATCAAAATACCAAATTTTAAAAATAGTGAAGGTTTATCACAACTATTTCCAATAGTTGTTGTTAAAATGCTTAAAATGTGTTCAACAATTTTAATGAAAATTTTACTTGGTTTGTTTAAATTACTTTTTTTAGTGTAACACCTAGCATCTATTAGTTTATTATGTGCACTATTGTCAACACAATCATTTTTACATACCTCACAGAATTTAGTATATTTCAAAATTGCACGAATAATATAACCAGATACATAACCGATGGTCATTTCACCAATCAAGGATTTTTCTAAATTTGATAATTTAATACAAAAAGAGGAAAGATCAAAATACAAAGGAATATGTTGAATTTTAGAATCAGTACTAAGTAAAAATTGTTTTAAGTTATCCAATCCTTTTTCATTATCATCAGCTTCACAATTTTCTAATAATTTAACAGAAGAAAAATTGTTTAACAACAGAGTTTTAAAAGAGTTATAAAAATGTACACAATTTGGCATAGTATTCTTGCACCATGACTACGTATAGAACCAAACAAGCATTCCAAAGAATCTTGATTCAAATTTCGTAAAATTAAAAACTTAAACCCTTCGGCCTTCAGTTTTAACCTTAAATATATGAACGATTTTAAAGTTTGTATCCAGTTTTTAATACATACAGGTTGTTTGACAGATTGACCACTTTTTCTACTAACAAATCTCATAGACTCGAGGACTTTTATTGCTTCATGCCTAAAAGGAATATGTGATGAATCATCTTTTATGGCACATTTTAATGGTTTACCATCTACTGATCTAATGTTTGAACCATTTACCGAATCAAATAATGAATCCATAAACATACAGAGATTGGCTGTACCTTTTGCATTTGACAGTGTATTTTGAGGTGCTGTAAAATTATTAATTATTAATTTTTATTATATATTTATACCTAATTTAATTAGATAATTATCAATTACCAAAATCAGCCATAAGTCTCATTGTTGATGCTACACGATGACTAAAAACTTGCGCCGCAATCGATACACGCATTTTTTTTATTTGTTGTGGTAATATGTGAGCTTCTGTTAACTTGGGTAAAGTACGTAATCCGTGTATTTCATTTTCTTTATCAAATGAATAAAGAGTTTGAATGTCATCCCAATTTGCTATTTGTGTTTCTCCTTTCAACGTGAAGTTTAAATTCTTAGTAAGCAAATTGTTTCTCACACATTTGAGAAGATGTGGAGGATCAAACAAACAAACTATTTCTTCACCACCAATTAAGAAACCAATATATTTATTCTCAATGTTTTGCATCAAACAATGTCTTTTAGTTTCTTCTTTTAAACAATTAACTGTTGCTTTATTTGTACTACCCTGATCACAAATGACAGCCCTAACTTTTAAGCCTGTAGTTTGAATGGCTTGAATAACTTCTTTTATACAGACTACTAAGTTAGGAGTTTTTGTAGTACCTTGACAAAAATAGTATGCTATAGGCTGCTTATATTTTCTTCGAATACCTCTTAACATGAATACTAACACATGGTCAGCTATTTTGGGTAATAAATGTTTTCCAAAACTATCAAATCCAAATATCATATCATTTTTTGTATCATAAGTTAGGCCAGTGCCTAAAGCCATTTCATCAAAAAGCAGTACACAATTTTTATCAAGTTCAGGAAGTTTTTGCGTTTGATACTTTAGGTTTTCCATTATATGATTATTAACACCAGCATGGAATGGAATCTTTTGTAATAGAGTTAATAGAATTTTTTTAGAAGGTAAAGAAAATAACGAAGAAAGAAATTTGTAGCCTTTAGGTGAAGTTTTATATATAGACAGGGCTGTAATTTTGTCATTTATACTTTATCGCCTACCTTGTAGTTTTCTTTTCTGAATTTTAATCTGAGATGCTATGAAATCCAATGTCACCGAATTTACTTTTCCTAATAAATGATTTCTCATTGGACTGTCTAAAAATTTTTTTGCTAATCTTAGCCGGTATTTCATATTTGAATTACTTTTAGACAACCTTTCTTGTTTCCGTTTGTACTTCATGGCTTCACAATAAAGTTTTTTGCAGTTAGGAGTTAAATCTTTTTTTTTACGGAAAATAATTGTTTTTAGAAAATAATCTCACTTTGTCCTTTTACCAATTGATTCTGCAACATTGAAATAAAAATAATTAATTAAATGCATGTATCAATTAAAATAGATGCATTAAACAATACAATTTTGATAATCAATAATAAAAATAAAATTAATATATAATTTTAGGTTGTATATATCAAACTTTTGTGGTTGTGGTTCATTTAGTTCTAGATGTTCTTGTTCTTGAGGTAACATTGCAAACCCATCCAAACATGAATCATCTGCCATAAAATTCAAATATTATTTACCTAAACTGTATTAAAATAAAATTAATATATAATTTTAGGTTGTATGTACCAAAAGTATGTTGTTGTGGTTCATTTGAAACAAGATTACTTTCTTGACATTCATTTACAGGCAATTGTCTATTAGACCAGTTTAACTGTGATTCATAAACTTCTAATTGTAAAAATACAAAATATTACTGTTGTATAATTAAATAAAAATTAATACCAGACACATATTAATTTATACACAAAAACAAATAAAAATTCATATTTACCAATAGTTATAAATCTTGCACACATTACATGTAACACAGGAATATTCATGACACTAAACATTACTTGGTAGATTCAAGTATAAATCTAGCACACATTGACACAAGTACACAACGCAATAACATGTAAGATGTAACACTAAAACATTTATGACACATAATATTACGTGGTAGATTTAAAGTTGGAAGAGATCTGAACTTTAACTTTTGATTTGTTCCAGGACTATCACAGTCTAAATCAAAATGGTTTCGACAAATTTAAAAGGACTTTCTAACTTGATCTTAAGTCAAATTTAGCAGCTTAACATTTCCGGTTCTCTCGACCCAAATGTTGAAGTCAAGATCAATGATTGGAAATGTATATTTTCGCTTTGCAGCATTTACACATCCAATAACCACACATTTATTAGACACTATTCTGAAATTAAAATTAGTACACAATATATATTACAGTACAGTTTTGACCACGGTTGAGACAAGACGTATGTTTGTTCTCTCCGTACTTATTATCGCAGTCATTAGTTCTTTCTCGATAATATTACGCTGTTTAAAATCCGTTTATATTTATTTCATATTATCATCTTTGCTTTGTGAGTTGTGCCATATAAGTATATAATACGCGTCGTTTCCGCTGTTCCGTCGTGGTGTTATCGCCGATACAACGTTCTACTCGTCAAGGTCATGATTTTATTATAAATATTATTTTTATTATACTCTTACATATCGCAATACGCTTTAATTGCCCACCGTTGATAGCACACTTTACCTGTTATACATCGTTTTAATGGTTTCAAGTTTCATTCCACGTCTTATACGGAACGCGGAATATTTATAATTGATTAATGCCACCCAATTGTCCTGTATGCAACATAGCTGTTCCACGTCATTCATCATCAATTGGTTGTTCGATTTGTTTTACCCTTTACCATTCATCTTGTCTGGATATACCACCTAAGTCTCTCACACTCTACAAAAAACCAAATAGTAATTGGATCTGTCCTATACACTCTATAACTATGCCTAGTACACCAAAAATAACCGTAGATGCTGTTAAATCGAATAACACTCTTACATTAAGCGACTTAGCTAAAATGATTAGCACGTTGTCTTCTAATCAGGACAAAAGCTTTAAATTAATTAATTCTCGTATTGATGATTTATCAACGCATTTAAACAAATTAGACTAGGCTATAGCTGAGTGTCAAAATAAAACACAGCGTCTCGAAGACAGGGTTAAAGCATTAGAAACCCAAAAATCAGTTTTGGATTTTAATTCTACAGACTTTTCCTTGGTTGTCAGGAATAAGGTTCTTGATGTCCAAAAGCGCTCTCTTAATGTTATCTTACATGGTGTTAAGGAATCTATTGAAACGGTTGCTAAAGAGCGTATAATACACGACAACAATAAAATTAATGAGCTTTTTACCCTACTATCTATCAATTCGGATGTAATAGCTAACATTTCAAGATTGGGTCATCCATCTTCATCAAATCAACGGCCAATTAAATTGATTTTACGGAACCCTTGTGATGCTGATAGAATTTTAACGTCCTTTATGAAAGTAAAACGCGAATCTCCAACCACTGTGCAAAATATCTCCCTCGTCAAAGACCGCACTCAGGTAGAACGCCGTCACATAAAGGAAGTATACGTAGATTTCAAGAACAGATCCGAGGCAGGGGAAAAGGATATAAAAGTTCAATATTTCAATGGAATTCCTAAAATTATAAATATTAAAAAAAAACTAAATGATAGGGCTAAGCCCAATAGTTATACTAGTAAGTTAAAATCAATGTTCAATAATCATAAATCAAATGTGTTTTTTAATAAGCCTTCTATTTGTATCAATTCTCTTCTCTCTGGTTACTACCAAAATGTCCGTGGTCTAAGGACCAAATTAAATTTATTAAAATGTTCAATACCTTCATCTACTCATGATTTTATAATATTTACTGAGACATGGTTAAATAACACTTTCTTTGACAATGAGTTAGGTTTTACCCAGCATAACGTATTTCGACGTGACAGAACTGAAAAAACTAGTCCTCATAACCGTGGTGGAGGAGTTCTCGTCGCTATTAAGAAGACTTTTAATTCCAAATTGCTTAATATTGATACTTTAAACGTTGAACAAGTCTTTGTCAAAGTTATAGTTGGTGATCTTTTGATTATTTTTTGTGCCGTATACTTTCCACCTAATAGTGATTTACAGTTATACTTAAATCACCTCTCAGTCTTAGAGTCTATTGACTCTTCTTTTCCGAATTGTAAGTTTATCATTTGTGGTGGTTATAATATTCCCTCCCTATCCTGGGAAAGTGATAAGCACGGGCTTAAGTGTGTCAACTTCCTTTCTTCCCAAGTAGGAAGTTCTCTTATTGAGAGTTGTTCTGTGTTAAATCTTTACCAGTTTAATTCTATCATTAATGCTCATGGAAATATTCTAGATTTGGTGTTTTCTAATCTCCTAGAGAGCTCCATAAATCTTTACGACGACCCGTTTGTCCCTATTGACCCATGCCACCCTCCAATTCAAATTAATGTTCGTTTACCTATCTCTCAGCCTATTCTTAACAACGACAGAACAATCTACAATTATGTGAAAGGTGATTATATTAATGCGAACCTATTTTTTAATTCTTTTAATTGGTTGAATACTTTTAGACACCTCAATACTGAGGCAGCGGCGCTCATATTCCAACACGTACTTTTAGAAGCTTTACACTCTTTTGTCCCTCAAAAAACCATAAGCACTTCCCATAATTTCCCTTACTGGTTCAACAAAGAACTCAAAACCCTTGTTTGGAAGAAAAATAAAGCTCATTCAATTTATATCAAAAATAAAAGTAAATCAAATTATGAAAAATTCTCCTTGTTGCGTTCTCAATATAAATCGCTGTCTAAAATTGTTTTTCATGATTTTATACACCGGTCAGAAAGTGAAATTATAAGTAACCCGAAATATTTTTGGAACTGGGTTAACTTTAATACTAAGTCTCATGGTATACCCAATTCTTCCTAGGTGATACTATTGCTAATAATGGTGCGGCTATTGCTAATTTATTCTCAGATTATTTCTCCTCTGTATATAACACTTCACCCGTCCATTCACCTGACGAACATACATTTTCGCCTCTACTTATCAATTCGATCACATCATCCCCAATAAATGTAGTATCTCTCTTAATGAGGTATCTGATGGTCTACGGACACTTATAAAATGTAGGTCTCCCGGCCCAGATGGTGTTTCTGGTTACTTCTTGGCAAACTTAGCAAATTCTATAGCTTATCCCATATTTATCTTATATAACAAATCACTTAAGGAAGGAGTATTTCCATCCATCTGGAAAACAAGCTCTATCACCCCAGTTTTCAAGAAAGGTAATAAATCTAACGTCAAAAATTATCGCCCCATCTCAGGTCTAGTACAAATTGGTAAATTGTTAGAAAAATTGGTTCTAGCTCAAATGATCAAGCCAATCAATAACATTTTAGACAATAGCCAGCATGGTTTTAGACCGGGGAGATCCACCTTAACTTGTAATTTATCGCTGCAAAATTTCATACTCAACGCTTTTAATGATAATTGTCAAGTTGATGTAATTTATACCGATTTTGCGAAAGCTTTCGACCGTGTCGATCATGAATTATTGATTATTATTCTGGGTAAATTAGGGTTTAGTCATCCATTGTTATCCTGGTTTAAATCTTATCTCACAAACATGTCTCAGTTCACCCAAGTGCATGGTTTCTACTCAGAGACGGTCCTGGTCCCATCTGGTACTCCCCAAGGAGGTCACTTATCGCCCATACTATTCAATTTATTTATAAACGGACTATCACTTGTTCTTAAAAAATGCCAAATTCTGTTTTTTGCAGACGATTTAAAAATATTTACTCGTATTTCCTCGTTTGAGGATTGCCTAGTTCTACAAGATGAATTAAATATATTATCTATATGGTGTAGTAACTGGGGAATGTGTCTCAATACTGATAAGTGTTATTCAATGTGTTTTTACAGATCCCGTAGGCATATAACCTATACGTACTCCATAAATGATGTCCAACTTAGATCAGTCTCTTCAATTACAGACTTGGGAGTAACTTTAACTACTAATTTAAATTTCCGTAATCATATTGCGTGTTGTAAAAAAATCGTGGAAAGTTCTAGGATTTATTAAGCGGCATTCATCTGAATTTAAAAACCTTAGATCATTCAAACTCCTGTATTGTGCATTAGTCAGGTCTATTCTTGAATACGGGGCTCCTATCTGGAATCCATACACCAAAACTAATATCGACTTCATTGAACGCGTTCAAAATAGGTTTTTAAAATTCGTAGCCTTTAAATTTTATTTGACCATTGATAATCATGATTATACACAAATCAGATCTTTTCTTAACATTCCAGCCTTATCCTCCAGACGTGAAATAGCAGATATTTCTTTTATATATAAGTTAATTAATGGTATCACCGATGATCCTGATCTTTTAAAATGCATCCCCTTTACTATTCCAGCCTACAATAACCGTTCCACATCTTCGTTTTACATTCCAGTATATAGCACAAACTATTTAAAAAACTCACCTATTCCTAGGGCTATGGCTCTATGCAATAAACTTTTGACGAGAGTTGACTTTTTCTTCTCTTCCTTAAAGGAGATAATAAATGTTCACATGAACAATGCGAATACGTGATGCTGGATTTGCCTATCAATTTAATACTATTTTTCCTTTTTAGATTTTTGTAAGCTTATAGCTATAAGATATTTATTGTATATAATATTGTATTTCTGTTGTATTTGTACTCAAACTTTACTATCTGTACTATTGGGCCTCGGCCCGTTTTATTCTCCTGAATAAACTATTATTATTATTATTATTATATTAAACTATAATAATGAAAATTAACTAACCGCATCATACAGTCGATTGAACTATTCCGCCAATGTAGTACGTTTAGAAATAGTAAAAAATTTTATAAAAAAATTGAAATGTAATAGAGCTGATCAAACGTTGTGTAATATTTTATACAATTATATTAATAAATAGGTATGTACCTTATAAGTTATAAGTAAAAACTACAAAGTAATAAATATGTACCTATGTTTACTTGGTAGTAATTGATGAAATAGTAATATAGGTAGTACTAATAATTATAATGTACAGTAGAACCTCTCTATACTCCGTTTCAAGAGAGAAGGTACACGTTTTTTCGTCCGTCGATGCGCATCTCCCACCAATGTCGCCCGTTCGTTCACGATCGTAAAATGTTCCGGCTGCGGTCGGCAACGACTCGTTCGCATACGTAGTTAGCGCTGCTAACGTACATAACAAAATTTAAACGGCAACTAAACGTTACACCGAATGTTATCGGGGTGTATAATCGATTTGGCTAGCCGCCGGGCAGTAAAAAGTGGGGGAAATTTGGCCTCCGCGCTGTTTGACGGCGGCAGTCGGATGCGCGACTCGTGTACCTTCTCTCGTGAAACGGAGTATAGTCCGTCACCTTCGGGACTGGGGGTGTGGTCGGAACGCGAAAAAGGTCGGATTATCAGAATATACAGAACCCTGATAAAGGAAATATTATACTAGCAATTAATTGTATATATCTACTATAAATTGGAAAATCCAAATGTATTCATATCGATAATACTATGGTCGGATCAACCGGAGTGGCGGACCAGCCGAGGGCGGACGAGAGGGGTTCTACTGTATGTAATAAATAATTGTACATAGTAGAACAGTACACGCTATTCGGTTTATATAATTACATTAACAAGTAAAAACACATAAAATCAAATTTTATGAACGTACTTCGGGTTTTTTCAAGTGCAGAAAAATTGAAATAGTAAAAATAGAAATATAAACAAACTAACTTAACCATAGTTATTTCCCATGGAACAAAATATTAATATTGACGTAAGCGCTCGCGTGCTACTCTCGGGAACTATATCAGAAAATCATATTTTCATCTATGAAAAAGATAGAGATGATAGATAATGAGTGCGTCGGACCTGTGGCGGACGGCACACGCACTGACCGCAGACAGGTCGCAATTTGAAAAGGCGCTCTTCAAAGCTTCAACCATATAAACTAATAGACGTGCCTTATCATATGCTTGTATAGGCACAATTATGTAGGTAGCCATCATTTTCAGTGATATGACGTCACGTTTGGCAAAACAATTTTGAATTATTAATTTGTTCATTTGGCGTTCACGGTTTTTGGCAGACAACCATCGTTTTGTTCTTAATTATTATTTACATATTATATTTTATAATGCTGTATTATATTCTTATTTAAAATTCATATTTTATATTTTTTTATTTATTATAAATTTATAATATTATATTAGTATATATAAAAAAAAGTGGTAATTTCTTGTTCTGCATATAATTGTACTCAAAGATATACTAAAGGAATTTTATTTCATGGGTAAACTTAAAATATTTTAAAAATAATATTTATTTATAATAAAATTAATGGAACAATTCTAGTTTAGCACCTAACAATTTTTTAAATTTTTTTCTCCAAAATGTAGAGTAATTTATAAGAATATAAAAAATACTTAAAATTGAATATTTTCAAAATGTGTGGTTTTTAACGCTTAATAGATTGGTGAAATCAAAACTTACCTAACATACTTACTTTTGAAGTTTTTGTACGTAAACATTGACAAACACCATTTTCAAAATTCATAATAAATCCTTTCTTAAATTAGCTAAAAATCTGATTTTTAATATATATATTTTTTTTAATGTACAGTTTAAATTAAAAAGTTTTAGTGAAGTCAGAATTGTACTATCTGGGGCCCAGAGCCGTATCTAGGGCTTGGCGAAACTGGCCCAGGCCAGGGCACAACAAAAAAGGGGCGCAAAATCCAGAATAAAATATACCATATATTATATTATACCAATTATTAATAACATAAATTTTATTTAGAATATGGGCTTAGATAGGTTGCTAAACTAGAATTATGCCAAATTAATTTATTAAGTCTAATTTTCTTTAATTTAATTTAATTATTTACAACTTACCAATTATTTATTTAGTTTTCCAAAAGATGTAGAATTAAATAAAAAATGGATTCATGTCATGCGAAGGGATATTTTTGTACCAAGTAAACAGTCAAAACTCTGTTCAAAACATTTTACCAGTGATTGTTATGCTGATATTAGTCCGTGGAGTTCTCAGAAGAAACTAAAAGATAATGCAATACCTTCGATATTTGATTTTCCTACTAGTTTAAAAAAAAATACAAATCCAAGAAAACCTCCTACAAACAGACAACATAACATTCCAATTAATATTTCAAATGATTCACTACAGTAGTATTATATTTAAAATGAATGATAACATTTTTTTGTAAAATTAAATATATATATTTTAGAAACCTTAATCAAGATTTTCAAATAGATTTTAAAAAAACTTGTATAAAAAGTAAAAGGTATGTTGGTGATTTTACCGAGAATGATATGTTAACACCTGAGAATAGCAAAAAGTTTTTAAAATTAACAATAAAGAAACTTTCTGTAATATTACAGTCCGGAGTTTTACGTTCCGATATTTTACATTCAGAGATATTACGTTCCGGACATATTTTTTTTCCGGATTATTATAATTCCGAACAATTAATTCCCGGACAATTACGGCTTCCCAGACCAATTGATACTAAATGGTAAAAAAATTAAATTAAATTAAATTATGAATTTAATTACAAAATATAAATAAATATATTTTTATAAATAACCATATTGGTACTACTCACAAAATACCGATATTGCCTGTTTTAAAAACATTGTCCACACACGTTCGACAATGTTTACAAAAACAACAACAAAACCAAAACCTTTTGATGTTTACCGACACCACTCAGGACATGACTTGGTTTTTAATAACACGAACAATTTGTTGGAAAAAACACACTTGTTTTAAAAATGTTTTGATTTTGACGAATAATACAGAGTTTCTGCTTTGTTTTAATTTTGTCGTCTCTGTGTGGACCCGCCATAACGAAAGAAATAATTTGCAAAAAAAAGTTTTTGACAGATTTAAAGCAAACAAAAAATTATGTTCATACAGGAAGATTAGAGTCTTACCATAACTTAAGATAAAAATATGTTCCAAAACGTGTTCACTTTTCTTTTAAAGCGATGTACATAAAATCAATCATTGCTATAATTGACCATAATTCTAATTTAAATAAGAAAAAAATAGGTTTAAATTATTTATTTTCTAAATCTACTGGAAAATGGGTAGCTAAAAATCCATATGAAAAAAGTATAAATAATTGGAGAGATGAAATAATTAACTCAATACTGGATCATTTAAATGGAGTCGAAATGACGTACGTTTCCCCAGCACCCCACAAATCAATTTTCGCAATTTTTTTTTTTGCCAATATTTTGTACGTCATTTATTTGTATTTGTTTGACTACGCTCAGAATTTTTTTGATGTCGGTTCACCTCGGAAAATCGGTTTTCAGTAATAATAGTATTAAATATAATATTTATAAACGAGGTGTCCCACGAAGATCTGGCAAATGAAATAACTTATGTTATAAATCCGCGTTTCTTAAACTTTTTTATCCGTGGAACCCTTTTTGATGTCCACTTTTATCGTGGAACCCCTACTTTGTTTTTTAGCTTTTAAGATTTTTTTTAGGATTATTTGCAAAAAAAATACAATTATTTCATATAATAATATTGTGTTACAGGTATTTAATTAAAAAATATGTGTTAAAAAAAATAATAAAAATAATAATAATTGTATATAATATTACTTTAATAATAATTACTTAATGAGATGCGTGAAATTGCTTTTTATCATTACAAATATTCTTAATATTGGGCTTTATTGATGAAAGTTGTATTAACATATTAGGTTCAGCATAAAGTCTGTTGTGGTATTTTGTTTTTGTCGATACATAGGTGGAGAACCCCGTTTCACACATATAAGTGGTTGCAAATGGTAAAAGTGCCAACACGGCCTTTTGTGATAATTGAGGATATTCATCTTTTGAACTGCACCAAAATTCTGCTAATGGCATTGATTTAAATTTTTCTTGCAGTGATGAATCAGATGTCAATTCAATAAAGGTTTCATATTATTTTACTGACATAGATGAGGTTTTGTATTGACAATAAATGGATTTTTAATCCACAATTCATTTTTATATTTCACCTGTTGGTCATTTGGAAAATACTGGTTAAATCATTCACTCAATCCAGTGAGGTGCTGAATAATTTCCTCAATGAAAACCTCATTTATTTCGACCCCTTCCTCTTCCAAAAAGCATTTAATTGTTGGAAAGCAATCAAACTCGTTGGAGCTCATACAAATTTTCCAAAAATCTAACTTTTTCTTAAAAGCATGAATTTTTTCGAGTTAGTATCTTTCCTCGAGATAACCACCTGACCTCGGTATGTAAGAGAAGAGAAGTATGTACACTTCCCATGTCCTCACTCCTCACATAGGATTTTGAAGAGGCCGAGGTTTTATGAAGTTTATGATTTTTACGACTTCATCAAGAGCTTTCTTAAAACTAATAGATAACTTTTTTGCAGCGAGCCTGTCTGTGTATCATACAGTGGCTACTAGAACAGTTTTTGGCAATATTTTTAATACGCTGTACAGCTCCATTAATTGTACCACTCATAGCCTTTGCTCCATCGGTACAGATATCAACGCAGTTTTCCCATGGTATTTCATTTCCTTCGAGAAATGGATTTAGAAGATCAAATATTTCAACTCCAGTAGCACGTGTTGGTAGAGATTTGCATAAAAGAAGATCTTCCAATAATGTGCTTTCGTATTGATACCTAACAATGACAATTAATATTGCAAGCCCAGCTACATCGGTAGACTCATCCATTTGTAATGCAAATTTGCACGATTTGAGACGAAAAATAAGTTCATTCTGTATATCGGCTGCTAAATCATTGATACGATTAGCTACCGTGTTATTTGATAGTGGGATTTTAGATATTTCTGTTGCCAATTTTTCATCTAACATACATTTTATCATCTCCATAGCACAAGGTTTTATAAGACTTTCGGCAATTGTGTAAGCTTCACCGCGTTGAGCTATCCGATAGCTAACTAAATAAGAACCCTCGGTTGCTTTTTCATTTATAGTTTTGTGGTTTGAACCATACAGTTTATTGATTTTAGTAGTTCGTCACGCTTTCGAATAAAGAATTCTACATTTTTTTCTTTAAGTTCACCGTGAACAGATTCTAAATGACGACGCATTTTAGCTGGAGCCATTGAGCTATTTGGGAGAACTTTGCTGCAAATAACGCACTGAGGATTATCATTATTATTCATAAATCCTAATGATATGTAACTTACATCATACTATCTACATTTTTTAGTTACTTTCCTAAAATCTTTTGGGGTGATTTCATTTGTATCATTCTCATTATTACTATGATTATCATAATGACTTGAGTTCACCGCAAAATATTCAGGTTCTGGAAAGGAACGTTTCAGAGTTCCTTTTTTAAGCCATCTCTCCATATTGTAAACAAAATAACAAAACTAACTTTGAGAAAAAAAATAAATTTATAACACAACGCACTCGAATATATTCAGTGCCGCATTAAGCCAAATTGCCGCCCGGGGCAATATGAAATTTGCCGCCTATACATATTTTTAAAAAATATCATATAATTTTTTTCGCTATCACAAACATAGCAAAAATATATTTTAATACGTTTCTATACGTTAGTTTTAAAATATTAAAGAGTAGGTACCTATACAATGAATTTATACTTAATTTTTTTTTTTGAAAAACACATCATTTATTAAATACTCATAATATAATTAATCATAATTGTAATTAAAAATTAAAAATAGTAAATTAAAATACATAATATACATTTAACTTATATTAATTTTTTCCTTGATTTTAAAACTGCAAATTTATGTATTATGTCCGACCAATCAATTTGTTGTAAAAGGTCGGCTTCTATATTTAATATGGATAGTGATGACATCTTTTCATCAACTAAAGCAGACAGTAAATTAAATACAATTTAGTACAACATAATTATTAAACAATATTGTCAATTGTTATCCTTACGAAAAAATATTATAAAAAAAAATAATATAAGATTACTATCTATTTAAAAAAATCTGACTATCCGTGTATTAAAAATATATTTTATTAAGTATATTATTTTATATTTATACCTGTAGACTGTGTGGCTGTGTAATAATTTCAGTAACTTTTGTATCATCAGCTGTATTAAACCGTATTTCAATTTTAGAAATATCAGTTTGAGATTGAGAATATTCTTCTGTGGAGATCAATTCCGACTATAACCAATGTAAATATTCAAATTAGTTTATATTTGATTTACAAAATGTAATATACATAAAAATAAATACTTACATTTTCTACAATTCTAGTAGGGAAAAAAGAATGAAGTTTAGGCATTTTTTGAAGTAGTTCTTCGTTATTTTTCTTTTTTTCTTTAGCTAATTTTTGGTAAGCTGCACCACTTAATTTGATTCGCTTACCTGACATAGTATTTAATAATGTTATTGAATGGTAAACAAAAATTTCACAAACACAACACTGTTGTCTATCGAAATTGCGTCGAGAACGTGGTCGTCGACTGTCGATGATAAAATTACTAAAACGATAATATTTTAATCAAATACGTTATACGTCTTTTACGATTACTAGAAGATTATACAGCCCGCATTGCCCGCAACAACCAACAGGCGACAGCTCTTTGTTGTGACTGATCTACACGCCGCAAAATAAAAGCTATAAATAACACAGACGCACAACTGTGATGCATTTAGTTATTATTGAATCGTTGGTAGATTATATTATTGAACATTATAATATTTTTAATATGATAACAATATTGTATTATTTTGAAAATTGTTTACGAAATTCGTAACGCAGAACGTATAATATTATATGATATATTTTTTAAAAATCTGCCGCCCCTCAAATCACCTTAAATTTGCCGCCCCGGGGCAATTGCCCTCCCTTGCCCCCCGTTAAATGCGGCTCTGAATATATTGCACAGGTCACAAGACACGCGGTGGAGTGTCGCGTTGTATTGAGACGTTGAATTGAAACATTATTTTATTCGTTTATCTGTTTTTCAGAAGTTCACGCTATCTCGGACGGTCGTGACCAATTAGTATTTTTATCAACGACGTTCAAATATTATTTCTGTATACAAACTGTACAATTGTATAAGCACTATAAGTACACAATACATTGTAGAAGTATAGATAGAGTATAAAGATAGAATATTCCATATGACATATACATTATTATTTAATATACAAACATTTTTTTCCCCATTAAAATATTTAGTTTGGCATTTTTAAGTAATTTTCTTGAAAATTTTGAAAAAAATTACTTAATTAAGCTTCGCGGAACCCTGAAGTGATCTCCGCGAAACACAGTTTAAGAAACGCTGTTCTAAATAATATTTTAAAAAAAATTCTTTTAAATATAATTCATAGACACTTGCGCTATATTTTTTAAAATTGCCAATTTGTGAATCTTATTTTTTTTCAAAATTAGATAAAAACATTTATTTAATTTGAGTGGCGGATTTTTTACAATTTTTTTAAATATCAATATTTTCGTTCAGTATCTTACGATCTAGTTTATGTAAAACAATAAAAGAATAGTTAGATTTTAACATGCACCTTTTTAAAAATGTGCATTTAAAATATTTTTTGAACTTATAATGTTTCTAATATAAACTAGATCGTAATTTAGCTAACAAGGATATTGAAGTTTAAAAAAATTGTAAAAACTTGACTTAAATAAATGTTTTTACCAGCTACATTTTTTTTAAATCAGACTTACAAATGAGCTATTTTGAAAATTTTGGAAATTATTTAATCAATTTTTGATTAGAACAAAAGTGATATAATTATTACATTTGACAGATCTCCGTGGAACACCCTGTATATGTATATGTGTATTTGTATAATGTATATGTATATAAATTGTTAAAACCTAATAAAAATGAATACAATTTTAATTTTTATAATTTACTAATTTGTTTTTATTTAATTTAAAATATATACATGCTATTTTCACGGTCAGTTACTGCTATAGCAGTAATTTCAAATTTTTTCAATTCTCATTTAATGGGTCACTACTGCTATAGCAGTAATTTACAAAACCAACGAAATCGGGCATTACTGCTCATGCAGTACTATTTTCAATGGTGTTAAATGAAACTATACATCTGGCTGAGAGTATAATCAGTGGCGCCGAGTTCAGTTAAAAAAGGTGGTTCAATTCTCACAAAATATCACCCATCCACCTAAATTTGAGTAAGTAGTTAATTGTAAAACACAAAATACAATTAAATAATAACAATTCAATCAGTCAATAATTTAAAAAACATATGAGAATATAATGATTTAGAAAACATATTTTATGGTAATAGGCAGTGTTGCCGATATCCAAGTTTAAAATTACCACTTTACGATGAGAAATTACCACAATTTCCACATTGGCAATTTTAAATTACCACCATAAATACCACATAATAAAAAAAAAAAGTAAATGACACAATATTGCAGAATTAATAAACTTTATTTTAATTAGGAATAAACAAATAAAATCAGTATAATATTAAATATAAAAAAACAAATTAAGGTAATTAAGGTACTTATAAGGAAAATACGTTAACATTTATCACAATTAAATCGTTATTATAACTTATAAATTCATGACAATGGAAATATAGTATTTCAATTTTTAATAATATAAACAAACCATTTTAGAATATTAATAAATAATAAGTCTACAATAAATAAAAACCTCACAAATAAAATATAATCCCAAATATTGCTTTTGATCATATTATCAGATGGTTTAAAAAAAACACAATCTGTAACTGAGTGTTTAGTTCTAAGTATCCCAACTAATGAGGCAGTACACAATTTATTGCGATGCAGTCTTAATATTTTTTTGGTCACTAAATAATCTTTCAACAGATGCATTTGAACACAGTAAAACCAATAAGAGTCTCATCATTATGGTAATATTAGGAAAAGTCGAAAAGATGTTACACTGATGGCATTTTTTAAAAGAAAAACCTTTCTCCAAAATTCTATAATGTTGTTTATGTTAATATTTAATGGTTCTAGATCCATAAGAGCTAACTCCCTCCATTCTGTATTCAACTCTTGGGTACTACCATTGATTATAAATACTATAGATAGCTCGCTGCAGTACATAAAGCCGGGTTTACATTGGTAGAGTATTTGGTATAGTACGACGGTAGAGTGAGTACTCTACCGTTTCTAGCATAATGTAAACACTCAGGAATAGTATAAGTAGAGTACTAAAGATAGTAATCGGTATAGTAGAGTAGTTAACCACTGTGGTAAAGTACACTCTACTTGCTTTTACCCCCACCACCGTTTTTACTGTACTCTACCACCACTACTCTACTGGTGTAAACAGTCTAGTTTTGGTATAGTAAAGTAAAATATTGTTGATATCGCCTGAACCGGCACGTGTATTCATATTTATTTTTAAACTTTGTATACATTTTTAATTTTGTTTAATGTTTTTAAATCTTATAATATAATATAACTATTCTACATTTCTGATCGTATTGTAGTAAATTGTTTTATTTCATTATAAAAGTGGTTTTAATTATTTTTAAAAATGAAGTGGTCTGAAAGTGACACGATAGCTCTGGTGGAATTGTATGAAAAGCATGAGTGTATATGGAATATTGGTTCTAAAGATTATAGAAATAAATTAATGAGAGACGCTGCCTACGAAGATATCGTCAAGACACTTAAAAAAGATAATTTTGGCGTGACTGAACTAAAACAAAAAATAAAAAACTTAAGGTGTACTTACAACCAAGAACTATTAAAAATAAAAAAATCACAGAAGTCTGGTAGTGGTGTAGATGATCTATATGTTCCAAATATAAAATGGTTCAAATTGATGGATTCATTCATGAAAAATGTCAAGTCTGTGAAAATTAGTTGTACACAGGACAATGCAGAAAGTGGAGGTAAGTAATATTTATTTTATTGATATTACTATTTACTAAACTGATTTTCCTCTTTAATTGTTCTTGTAACTTGAAGTACAGTCAATTTTTTACAAATTATGACTATTTTACCAAAATATGCTGTTAAAACAACTAGAGTTTTAAAGTTTTCATTGAATTAAAAAAGTATAAATATTTAGACATATTATATTTAGATATATTATAAATTTATAATATACCTAACAGTATTTAGTTATAGTTTTAAGAAGATGAATGTTAAAATATTGGAAATATTAAAATTGTTAGAAATGCTACCGTCAATCAGGCCAACTTGGGGCAGCTTTGAAATTAATATTTCTAAGATAACAACAGAATACTTGTCTCACATTAATTAATTGAGAAGAGACGGTTATGGAGGTAAAATTAAAAGATAATATTTTTGCCCCAAGTTGGCCCGGTTGACGGTAGATATTTTTTCAGATGGTATAGTACATATAATTGAAAATTAAATTAACTAAACAGATATAACAAGTAAAAACAGTTTGTTATTTATTAATTAATTAGTTTAATTACTTACAATGCATTTAGGTACAAATTTTTCAAAATATTATAACATATTTAATATAATTAAACTAATTAAATTAACTAAACAGATACTATTAGTCTAGACTTTATACATATTTATTAGTATATATGCCTATATTGCCAGGGTACAGCTCCTTCATTTACAAAATAATTTTTCAAATTATCGCGTATTTTGTTGGCCAAGTCTGATGCTCTTCTTTCCCTATGATTTTCCAAATTTCGAAGCTCAATTATTTCCGTTCTCCAGCGACCTTCTCTCATTAAACCACTCGATATATCTTCTTCATCAATAGAGCCAGGTGGTAGGTATGTAGAGGAAGATTTTCGTAGAAAGTTGTGAAGAGCGCACGCAGCTAGTACAAGTTTGTTCACCGTTTTTAAATTGCAATATATTTTTTTATCAAATACTCGAAATCTGCTAACCAAAATGCCAAAAGCATTTTCTACAATACGTCTTGCTCTGCTTAAGCGATAATTAAAAATTTTTTGAGGTACAGTTAGAGCTGTTCTGTAACATTTATATGGTTTCATCATATAATATCGCAACGGAAATGCATCATCGGCTACAACGCAATATCCTAATGGAAGCAGATCTTTTTGCAAAAGTTGTCCAAGTTCACAATTTTGGAGAATACCACCGTCCGATGCTGACCCCTTGCTGCCGATTGATACATAAGTAAAACAATAGTTATGGTCAACCAGTGCCATCAAAACTACACTGTTAGTCTCCTTATAGTTGTAATATTCACTTCCACAGTTAGGAGGTGCCATTATCAACACATGTTTGCCGTCAATTGCTCCGCAGCATTTAGGAAAATTCCATGTATCTTCAAAGCCTTTCGCAATGCTTGTCCATTCTTCATAAGTTTTTGGCATCTAAATATTTAATTATTATATTATTATTTGAATAACTACCATACAATGTAATACAACTGTGTACATTTATTTATTTTATTTATTTTTGTTTTTTTAATTAACCAAGGTAACGAAGAAGGGCTGTTGGAAAATGTAACAGGTGTATTCACAGAAATGTCTACAACGCCGATGACAACAACTGTAGTTGCTGGAAACCCACAAGTGCCTACAACACCAACTGCAAAAACTCCAGTAGTTATAAAAACATCAGCTAAAAAAAGGAAGCTACATCATTTTACAACAGCAATTACAGAATTGCGTAATATTCAAAATGATTTAAATAAAATGGATTCCACTGAAATAAGTGATAATGATGCGTTTGGCCAGTACGTTATTGCATCACTTAATAAGTTGTCACCAAGGCAAGCTATTTTGGCTCAAAGTGATATACAGTCTCTTTTGACCAAGTATCGATTAGCAGAACAGTCTGGGTCAAACAGTTTTCATTCTACGTCACCACAATCTTTTTATACAACTGATGAAGATACATCTACACAATACAATATAGCAACTGATCAAGATACATCTACCCAATACACTCTACTATCAGCCAACACAGGCAACGAACATGATGAAGATAACAGGGACAATATCATCGCAAAAGCCTGGTCATTAATTTAAATTTAATTTTCCCCAAATGGGATTTTTTTTTGTTTATCTAATTTTTCAGTCCATAATATTAAAATGTTTTGAACTTTAAAAAAATAAAAATCATTTTTATTGTAGTTGGTATTAGTTATAGTAGTCTTAACATTTAAACTAATATATTGTAAATGTTCTATATTTTGTTAATATATAATAAAATATATTGTACCTATGTACGAAATGATTTTAAAGAAAAATACCTACCTTAATATATTGTTCCAGGGCTTGATAAATGGCGTCACAAACTTCTGGTAAAAATTTAGATATTGCGGGAATTGACACTCTAAAGAAATGTTGTAGGGTTCGGTAACTATTACCAGTCGCTAAATAATTCAATGTTATTTGTAGCTTAATGCGCGCTGGTAGTGCATCTCGAAGAATAGTGTCCTGTTTTTGAATAGTTGGTGATACCAAATTCAATAATTGTTCAAAATTTTCAGTTGTCATTCTTAAACACAGCCTGTACTCTTCTGGATCCTCTAAAGCTAGTTCAGTAAGAAGATTTTCTGATGCGCCAAGAACTGTTCTTCTTTTTATCCACTCTCGAACCCAAATTCGTTTTTCTTCATTACTCTCATCAATGAATTCTAAAATATCGTTTACTAACGCAGTTGTAACCACTCGAAGGCATTTTTTTAATAATTTTCGACAATGACGTCGACGTACGATATCCATATTTGTTTATTTGATGTTTTGAAGTTGATCAAACCTAACCGTCACGGCGTGAGTTTACACTTCAACTGCACTCTCTCCTACTAAATACTAGCTTCGTGTAAACAGTTACTCTACTAAAACTAGTAGAGTAGAGTGAGTAGGCAAAATAGTAGGCTAGTGTACTCTACCAAATACTCTACCAATGTAAACCCGGCTTAATACGCTGCGCCGTAATTACTCCCAATAGAGAGCGCTAAGGAATTCGGCCTATAATAAAATAAAATAATTATTTCTAATCGCCGTAATCGTCACCGCGGACAACTGTTGTGCGTCGTCGTCAAACATCGTCGGCGGCGGCTTCGCAGACCGCAGTAGCCAGTAGTTCAGCGATTGCATTTACAGACGTCGTCGCCGCTGGCGGCTAGAAATCAGAATACAAACCGTTCAGCGACGAGTTCAGACCAGCTAATTTCGCCCGAAATTTGCTCACATAAAAAGCTTTTATCTGAAATTCGATTACCTACTCGCTTGTGAACATTTAAAATACTTTTGAAATACGTCGAAACTAATAACACAAAAGTAATAACAAAATGAATAAACTAGAAGGATTTCTTAAACCATGACTAAAATATTTTCATCAACATATTCAAAAATCAAGTGTTTAAAAAATAAAAAAACTAATTAAACTCATTCAAATGTTTTTTGATTTTACGACTAATGCAATTTGTACACTGGAAATAATAAATACATCATTACCCTGCAAAATAAATAATTTTTTTTACTGTTATTGACTTATATTACCACTGTGACACCGTACTTACGCCTGTGACCAGTGACTAAGCGTATTTTACAATTTATTGTTTTATTAAAATTTAACTTCTAATAAAATTCAAGCAAAAATATTATATTTTTTTCATAATAAAAATACAAGAAGAATTGTAAATTAACAAAACAATTGAGTTTATTTTCAACTTTATTTACCTATTATTTCAAATCTGTTTATGTAACAATATTATAATAAATTACTTATTTTGTACACTGCATACATAACAAAACATTAATTACAAAATTATAATTTACCTATTTATTTATTTATTTTCAAATATTCGCAATTTGGCTGCATTTTGATAACTTCGCTTTCCAAGGTTTGCATTAATCCACTTACATTCCTTATAAATGCGTGTCCTAAACAGCAGCTGTAAAATAAATTCATAGTGATCTTTACACGAATTTTGTAAAACCAAAAAATGATTATTTATTTGTCTTTCGGCTTTATACAAAAGTTGTTTTAAAATTTGCTTTGAGCTCTTAATTTTAGGAAATGTATTTTTAAATATATTTAAACATATTGTCACTATTTGTGTTAGCTCATCAGATGGAGCTTTTAAGCCTTGTGATTGTTGCACATAATCGAACACCTTGTGTATAATTAAAAGTTCTTTTTTGTCAGCTAAGTGTTCATTTGGTTTGATTAAATTACAGTTGGCACAATTAAATTTATCAAAACATTTTTTTGCTAAATAACCAGAAAAATAAGTTATTGAACACGTCTCCAGTGATAAGTCAACATCATAAATTCCTTTTAGGGGGGTTATTGAAAGATCGCCTCCTCGTGGTACCCCCTGGGCAACGTTCATCTTTAAGACGAACGGCTAAAGGTCTTTCAACTCGGCGGCCAAACTAGCGTTTATAACGCTCTCCTGGCCTGGTTACATGCATCCAAACCGAATACATTCGAATCGAAAGATTCGACCCAAAAACGGCCCTTTTCAGGGCCACCAGACAAGAAAGCTAGGGCCTACCCTACGCATTTGCCAAATCAACATCGAAGGTATTAGCAGATCAAAAAGTGACTACATCTCCCGTATCCTCAGGGAACAAAACGTCGACATAGTGGCAATCCAAGAAACTCATACTCAAGACGAAACCCAACTCAATACCAGAGGCAAAATACACGGATACTCTATAATCGGAGCCACATTCCACCGTTCCTACGGAATAGCAACTTACGCCCGGAATAACCTAGATGAAGTCAAGCTTGAAAGCGTAACAACCCTACACGACATCCATATTGTCAAAGTCAATGTAGGACCAACCACAATTATTAACGTATACAAACCACCAACCATCATGTGGCCAGACCATGTCCTAGGAGACATCTCTCATCCAACAATAGTCATTGGTGACTTTAACAGCCACCACGTGAATTGGAAATATTCCAGTAACAATATAAATGGAGAGATGCTCGTATCATGGGCTGAAACTAATAACGCTCATTTAGTCTTCGATTCTAAATCAAAAGGCACATTTAAGTCAGGTAGATGGAATAGAGAGTATAATCCCGACCTCTGCTTTGTTTCAGTAACAACAAAAAACTTACCCATGGCAGCCAGCCGAACAGTTATGAACGACTTCCCAAATAGTCAGCATCGGCCTATCCTAATTGAAATCGGGCTTCAAATCCCATTAATTAACTCCACACCCTACCCCAGATGGAACTTTAACAAAGCTGCATGGGAAGACTATGCAAATGAACTAGACAAATGCATCCGGTTTATCCCACCTAAACGTTCGAACTATAATAGATTTTTGGGACTCATCATTGCTATTGCAAAAAAACATATGCCAAGAGGCTATAGGAAAGATTACATCCCCGGCTGGAACGAACTAAGCGAAAACCTATACCGAGAATACATGAACGGAAACATTGATGTAGCGGACGACCTCTTAACTAGCCTTGATGAATACAGGAAGGAAAAATGGAACAAAACAATGACAGCCCTCGATTTCAGACATTCTAGTAGGGAGGCATGGAGCCTTCTCAAGAAATTGGGAGGTAAGCAACACACTAGACGTGCGGAAACATCAATCTCACCTAACCAAGTTGCTAACCACATAGTAAATGTATCTAGAATGCCTTCGAACAAGAGACACACAATTCAGATAAGAAAACGCTTTAGAGACCTTAAAAAAGAATGCACCCAAACCCATGAACTTTCTGCTCCTTACTCAGTAGCGGAAATTACCACGGCTCTAAAGGACCTAAAACCGGGGAAGGCTGCAGGGCCAGATGGAATGCACCCTGAATTTCTGATAAACTGTGGTCCTAACACCAGAAGATGGCTATCTAAATTTTACACTGACATCCAACAATCCGGTACGCTGCCACCAGAATTTAGAAAATCTAGAATAATTGCTATCATCAAACCCGGGAAACCAAACGATCGCCCAGAAAACTACCGACCAATAGCACTACTCAGCGTATGCTATAAACTACTGGAGAGAATAATCTACAATCGAATAAGCCCAATTATACTAAATACCATTCCGGTGGAACAAGCCGGGTTCAGGCCGGGCCGAAGCTGTTCCGATCAAGTCCTCGCATTGACCACTTATATTGAGGCTGGCTTTCAAAACCGCCTAAAAACTGCAGCGGTATTTATCGACCTAACAGCTGCTTACGATACCGTTTGGAGACACGGCCTGCTGTACAAACTTCTTCAAACTATTTGCTGCCGAAATACCGTCCAGCTAATCAACACTATGCTTACTAATAGATCATTTAAAGTTCACATGAATGATAAAACTAGCAACTTTAGAACATTAAATAACGGCCTAGCGCAAGGCTCGGTATTAGCACCTCTATTATTTAATGTCTATATAGCCGACCTCCCATTGACTCACTCCATTAAATTCGCATACGCTGATGACCTAGCTATTGTAACTCAACACAAAGACCTCAATGAAACAGAAAGGATACTCACAGACGATCTCATCACTCTAGGTAATTACTTCCATGCCTGGAGACTAAAATCTAACACCAGCAAAACAGAAGCGTCCTGTTTCCACCTCAACAATAAACTTGCTAGCGCTCAACTAGACATAACTTTCAACGGAGACGCTCTAAACCACAATTGCCACCCCAAATACCTTGGAATAACACTAGATCGCACACTCTCCTTCAAAACTCATCTCGAAAACACTGCCGCCAAACTTAACTCCAGAAATAATATTATACATAAACTCTGCGGTACATCTTGGGGTGCTTCGGCTCACACTCTGCGATGCTCGGCTCTTGGTTTGGTCTACCCAGTAGCTGAATACTGCGCATCCGTCTGGCTAAATAGCGCTCATGTGGCAAAAGTAGACACCCAACTAAACACTACCATGAGATTAATATCTGGCACAATAAAATCGACACCTACTCACTGGCTCCCAACATTAACAGCAATTGCCCCCCCACCACTTCGCAGAGCGAGCGCCTTAGTTAAAGAGCTCTCAAAAATAAGTCTCAATCATGAACTGCCCATTAATAATTTTATTGACGACGCGACCAAAACACGATTGAAGTCTAGAAAACCGACACCAAAAACAGCTAAGGACCTAATCGATGCAAACTTCGACATGATGACGCTATGGGAACAAACGTGGGCAGCCGTGGCAGAGAACGACAACATCCTATGTAACATATCACCAGGACATATACCCACAGGATTTGACCTACAGCGAAATCTATGGTGCACACTTAATAGAATACGAACCTCACACGGTAGATGTGCAGATTCCTTGCACAAATGGGGCATGAGAGACTCACCAAAATGTGATTGTGGAGCAGAGAAGCAGACCATCTATCACATAGCATTTGTATGTCCTATCCACGCCTACCAAGGTCCCAGAATCGACTGCCTCACAACCCCTCCAAAATTTATTAAATGGCTGGAGGAACTAGAACTAGATCTCTAACACCTTATCGTTACCTTATTAATATTACTCATATTTTCTCTTTTTTTACTTGTTTATTTTCATTTTATTCATCTTTTATATTATATTAATTAATTAAATTTACTGTACGTTACCATATTATAATTCTAATGCATGTAACCACAAACCATACGCTAAATATAAATAAATATCATAAATTCCTTCATTTGACTTTGAACTATTGTCAGAATCGGTTGTTTCGTGAACATAATTTTCATTTGACAATTCACCGTTTTCTGATAAAATTAAGTTTTCTACAGGAACATCCTTCAATACTTCAACAGTTATAAATTCATCGTCATCCGATTCACAATTATTACAACATGTTGTCAAACATTTCATCAAACTATATGTACATATATGCCCAAAACAACAGCAAAACGTGCGGGCTGTGGGGTTTCTGTTGTAGCCATTTTTTTGTCGTATCACTGAAAATAGATTTTCTAATATATCTTGCGTTAGTCGATTTGTCATTAAAAAATTGTCTTTATTTGGCCGATAGATTTGCATGTCTACTTTTTCTTGTTCGTATAGTTCTAAAATAGCAGTTGTCGTCCAAATTATTCCAATAAAACAAGGGGGCGTACTGATTTTTTTTGTCTTATGGCATACTTTTACCGCTTCTTTAAATAAAGCTTGTGCTTTTTTCAAGTTGTCGAACACTATTGAATTTTTAGGACTTAAAGGTCTTCTGTTTGGATTTCGGTCATATAAATTTTTGCTGTTTGCCGAATCAAACATATTATTTATGACATTAATAAATTCTGAAGTATGTAGTGCTGTATTCGATTTTAGTTGCCCAGTAGCCACACATGTTTTTATAGCTGCAGATAAAAAATTACTCAAGAGTTGGATTGCTAACTTGCAGGACATTTTTTGAAAAGGGTTAGGAGATAGATGAGTTGGTGTTATTTTGGTCATAGCTCTTGCTGTTTTACTTTGGCTGTCAATTTCATACGTTTTTTTAATATCATTTATAGACACAACTTTATTGCCAATTTTAAAATCACCAGATAGTAGATTATTTCTTAAACTCTTGATAAGATGTGGCATATCGTAAATAAGAAATAATTTTTTGCCACATATTTCAGTTGAAGGTTTATTTTGAGATGCACCTAGCAACGAAAACATCCGACGATTTTGTGTCCCTTGGTCACATAAAATGCAAGTGGGCAATAAACCAATATCCACAATTTTTTTGACGCAATTTTTAACAATTTCGACTAAAGTATCACCTTTAACTCCACTGCCAGTAAAAAAATATGATAAAGGCAATTTCCAATTTTTGTAAAGACCACGAACCATAATTACTAACGCGTGAGAACCAAGTTTTTCATTACGTCCCATATCACCTAAATCTTCAAACCCTTCTATTTCGTCCAAAATCTTGTTATATTCTAAAGTTTTCATTATAGAAACTTCATCTAATAGAAGAACACATTTCTTTTCATTATAATCCATATTTAAAACTTTTAACCTTATTTGCTCTAAATATTTGGCCGAAAATCCAGTGGAATAGTTAATCGACCGTAGCCAACGTGTCACTGTACTTATAGCCGGCAATACAATTCCAGTCCTTCGCATGTATTTATAAGTCGAAGGTGACTTATAATATAATGATAGCGCAACTTTTTTTTCATTAGCTGACCAAGGTTTACGATTCTTGTGTAACAATTGCATTGATACTAAACTTCTTGAGTTTTTAGATGGAAAATTAAATGTTTTAAATAAATCATTCACATTAGATTTCTGCTTTTTGTTTGTTTTTTTCTGTTTTAATGCCGAAATAATAGAACGTTTTCTTTTTAAAAGTTTTCGAATCCTAATTAACTCTTGTTGAAGTGCGCTTTTTTTTGGGCTTTTTATTTGTCTCATTTTTGGCATAGGACTGGGATAATCGATTAGTGCTGAGACCCAAGATTTAGTTGTAGGTGTAGCTATTGAACTCGATGGACTGTTTTCAAAAATTAGTGAACCAGGTGCTCGAATATTTGAGCAAGAATCGGAAACTTCATATTTACGATTTGGTGTCATTACTTTCAACGTTTTTGGTGAAGGTGTCAACCCTTAAACAAAATGATTTACAAATTAAAAATATATACAAGAAATATTACCGAAAACTTTGTAATAATTCTTCCAAAATTAAACCAAACGCTTTAAATTTTTTCACAACATTTAATTGAAAAAGGTGGGCAAGTGGATGTCGCTTTGCTGTACAGTAGGTTACTGAAATGGATGGAACTAAATTTGAATTCAATGATATAATATTGTTGTATACGGAAAAATATTCTGAGCGAAGACGGTATGTCAGCCTATAATATTACTATTAATAGGTAGACATAATATTTTATGATATTAAATTTTTGTAACCTACTGTACAGCAGAGCGACACCCACTTACCTGCTTATTTTAATTACTATGATTGATAATTTTCGAGATTTTGTTAAATTCTAACTTTAAAATTCATGATTATAAAAAAAAAGTTTGCCTATGTATTTTTAATATTTTTCAACTGCTATTGTAACAATATATCAGGAGCCTTATATTAATTTTGACGACAACTAAAATTTATTTAACATTAAATAGTAAATAATATGTTGTGTAAATTAATTCAAGTGTCTAATACGGTTGTTCGTCATTGAATTAAAACAAATTAAGAAAATTGCTACATGAGAAATCGGGTGAATATCCAAATGTTGTAAAATTTAATTTGACTTTCATACAGACATTTTTTTTTTTTTTGATAAAGCTAGATGACCTAACAATAAATCTTGTATTCAATTTTAAAATCTTAAATTTTAATGGAAAAATTTTATGAATTTCTAACTCAAAATAATTTGCATATTTTAAAAAATTTAAAAAACACACATCACTGTAAAATCAATAAATTCATCACTTCACTCTGAATCTAAAATTTACAAATTTTTAAAAATTAAAAATATAAGTATGGTAAAATAGATTTTATCATACTCGTGTTGTTGTCATTCTTTAGTACCAACTAAAAATTAACTATAAATTTAAATTATACTGACCTTCAAACATTTCATCTGTAAATTGTTGACGACGATGTCGTGATTTTTTTGGTGTCGTTATGATTGTTTCATCAACTTGTGTGTATGCACCTAAAAATAAATAAAAGTGTCAAAACAAATGAAAATACACAAAAATATGATTTTTTCTTACTTATATATTTGTTTGGTACTGCATTACGGTTTAGTCGTGATTTTGGGTCTGTGGGATTAGAATAGGCATTTTTTTCGAAATGAGATGAACATACAAACTTCTTTTTTAACTTTTTAGGACTTAGAGATTCTAGTTTAATATTTTCTAAATTAAAAAATGTTTTTCCATATTATTGCAGATTTTATTACCTATATTATAGATAAATTACGAATGTTAATTACCTACTTGGCTACTTACCAGAATTAATTATCCATATTTTGGACCTTTCTTCGTTTGATGGAAAAGGATGAAATATTATATTTGATGTATTTCTACGTGTATTTGTGCAGTTAAAATATGCACATTTGTCACTAGACATTATAATTATTTGAGAACAACACAGTAGAAATGACGTATAAATGATTTCAAAATAACATAACAAAACACAATTCTATAGTTATTACGAGATACTTAAGTAATAAATATAACAACAAGTCTTCAAAAAAAATTGAATGATCAACGAGTATCGTTCAATTTGTACGTCCGTAATGCGCATGTTTTCCGCATGTGTACTCAGAATAAATATAATATAATTCCAATATTTTGTACAAGCGTACAAGCACTGATTATAAATAGTAAATAGTTTAATGATACTATTTATAATCAATGGTATAATTTAAAAGAGCCGAAAATACTTCGCATTGAGTGTAACGTGAAGTCTATTGCAGGTATAATAATATTTTTATTTATGGAATAATATTTCAATTTAGAAAATATATATGATGATTGATGACAATGACTATAATATAGTAAATATTATGTGTAAATGCGTAATGTACTAATGTGTTTTAACAAACAAATATACTAATATGCATACTATAACCATAAATATGACTATACAATAACTAATTAATATATTTTAATAATTAGGGACTAATTTAAAAATAAATATTCAACCTATTTAATGGGGTGGAGGGGGGGTGTTACCGTTTAACTTACAGCTTACATTGAAAAGTGAAGACTATAAACAAACATTAATTTTTACTTTGACAATTACTTTGGTAATAATAATACTAATATTTAGTATCAATGTTAATAATCAAAAGTTAAATCATTTTATTTTATTATTTTTTTCAAGCAGTTGTAGGTAATGATTTTCATCAAAGAATCACATTTCTGGATACAACCATATTGAATTAAATTGTTAAGTTCTATTGTTATAATTGTAAATTGTAAAGAAAACTGTACTACTAGCTGAAATGGAAAGGGTACATTTTGGCCAAAAAGGAGGCCACCCATCTAGAATTATATTATGGATAGGTATTTAATATTTATTATTTTGTAATCCTTGGTAGTGCGCCAGTGTAACGACAAGTTAGGTACCAAGTTTACATTATAGTATTTTACGAGTATTGTCTAATGTCTTAGTAGACGCTCCGAGAATTGAAACCAAGATAGGTCAATATGTACGTCTGTCTCTACAGTGAAAAATTCAAGACTAATCCCTACTCCTATGAACTATACTAGCGATTATTGCGGTACACGCCATAACTAAATATCGAGCGGAGCGCCCCGTAGCGTTACTCGCCATTCAGCGCGCAGCGTATTTTGTACTGCAGTGAGCTATCTATAGTATTTATAATCAATGGTACTACTAATATATTCATTTAATATAGAAAAACGGTTTAATACATGAGCTAAGGTTTTTATTTTAAATTCTTTTACTACTTCTGGATTTGTAACTTCTATACAATCAAATAATGGGTCATCAAAAATAAATCTTTTCTTAACACGTTCACGGACACCTCACTTTTTGATATAATTTATGTATCTACATCAGAAAAGCACTTTTTTATTACTGCTATAGCAGTAATATTTTAGTACTGCTATAGAAGTATTGACCTGCTGCATATTTTTGTTTTTAGTAATTGGACATTACTGTTATAACAGTAATAGTATAAAATAAATTCAAAACCATAAAATAATAACTGAACTTGAGTTTTATTTTAAAAATCAATACCAAACTTTAGAAATATAAAGAGAAAAACATTTTTATTGCATGATTTCAACTTGATTCATGATACAAATTAATTTAAAACATAATATAAGTAAATATAAATAAAATTGATAATATCATAAGTGAATTTAAACAAATATTTATTTCTTATTGATTATAATTATGCCATTCTTCAAAACATCTCCCAGGACAAAGAGGTTTACCACAGACTTTACATTGAAATGATGTTTGTTTTCGTATTTTAGTTTTGTAACACTGAATGCAATTTTTAAAGTATGTGAGTCTTTTATAATTTTGTGGTATGGGAATTTTTTCTGCATAGTGATTGTTTTCAGGTGCTTGAATTTTTGTTTTTTTAATTTTAAATAGATCTGTTGCTGTAGTTTGCATTGGAAGTCCTATCAAATTTTTAATTAGCTGATCACGAAATTGCTTAAAGCTTAAATTTGTATTAAAATGTTTTTTGTAAATAAAATATGAATTCCATGTAGTAATGTCTAACATATGGTACAATACTTTCTTATACCATCTTGCCGATTTTCTCGGAGACGAGTAATAGCTGACCATTTGATCACTGCGGTCAATGCCACTCATGCAGTTGTTATAGTCCACTATTTCTGCTGGTTTATTTTTGAGTATGCCGTATTTGTTTTTTGATGGTATAATTTTTGGATGATTTTTAGTAGTTAAACATAAAACATCGCGTTTGTCTTTCCATTTGGATACGTAAACATTTTTGTTGCGTCTCCAAATATGATCACCACGTTTCAATTTTTTAGTGGTTACTTCCTTTGGGTTTCCTCTGCGATTGGACCTCAGAGTACCAGTTGTGTGGGTTTTTTTTTCTAATAAAATATTTGATAAAGTTACACTATTATAAAAATTGTCCATGTAAAGGCTATGCCCTTTATTTAAAAACGGTTTCATAAGGGTTAAGACGATATTGTCAACTTTTGATACCCCCTCCTCAACTGCTGACGATGTTTGTTTGCCTTTGTACATATCGACATTCAAAACGTAACCATCATGAGTACATAGTTCATAGAATTTTATACCATATTTAGCTTTTTTTCCTTTTATATGTTGACGCCATACCAATCTACCTCGATGTAATAACAATGACTCATCCATTGATAGATTTTCATCGGGAAAATATGACTTTTGAAAGTTTTGAATTAACATGTCAAATACTGGATAAAGTTTTTTCATGGGGCCTACCAATGGATTCGTATCATTTGCATATTCTACACTAAAACATCTACATAATTTCTCAAATCTCCGTCCTGACATAATGTGACCAGCAATAGGATGATAATATAATGGGTTATTAGAGAACATGTCTCTAACAACCGAAAATTTGATGGAACCTCCAAGCAAACACACTGCCAAAAAATGTTGTACTTCTTCAGAGGTTGTTGGCTTAAAATGCGTAGATCTACTTCCTTTATTGTGAGGACGACATTGGAGACTCATATTTTCACCATATTTATCAATAGAAGATACAAATATTTCAGTTATTTCGTCGGTCCAAATTTGTTTAAAAATTTCAATTGGATTATTATGAGCACTTTCATTAATTTCTAGTTTTATTCCTATCGAATCACTATTAAAACCAAAGTCTGGAATGTCTAAATAATTGTTCACCCTTAAATTACTATTATCAACAGGTTCATCATCGCTGCTATCACTTGAGCTTTCGGAAAACGATTCATCGGCTGATGGATCGTCTGCACTTGTTAATTGTAAGCTTTGTGATGGCCCAGCAAAATTAATATTAGTATTATTCTCACCTGGTCGATATTCCGGGTCGGCATCAGAATCATACATATTCGATATGTCTGATTCATCTTCAAAACTTTCATCTAAAAACTCTTCAATAGCTTTTTTAGAATTATTAGCCATTTTTAATTATCACACAGTAAATCATTAACACGAAAATAATGACGTACGCTTTGTCTTGCGTCCAAAACACGACTAAATTGTTATTCTATAATCGTTTTCCGTATAAACGTTTTAATAATAATATTATTGTATCATAATATCATATAATTACAAAGCAAACAACATCCATATCAACATAAAAACGAAAATTCCACCAGAAAATGTAAAAATAGAACATGTCACATTTGGAATAATATTATTGTGTGATAATGTTACGTGCCCAAATATATAAGTATACGTAATGGGTCAGTCTTATTTCTAGTTTCGTATAATATCATTAAAAACAGTACTGTATGAGCAGTAATGTCCAATTTCGTTAGTTTTGTAAATTACTGTTATAACAGTAGTGACCAATTACATAAAAATTGAAAAAAAATGAAATTACTGGTATAGCAGTAACTGACCGCGAACGTGTTAATATCCAATATAAGTTCTATGTAAAATTCTTGACATGATTTATAAAACTTTGTTATTTCATTAGAATTAATCAAATTGTTATTTTTCAAATTTGTTATAGACTCTGTTGCGGTTATGCCAATGTAAATTTCATTGATAGAAAGTTGGTATTCGGTAGCATTAGGAGAAACGTTCATAATTGAAACAAGATTTCTTATGTAATCAATAGTCATAAAGTTTAAACATACAGTTTTTAGCAATTTTTCAATTTCCGGTTTTAATAGATAAAGTAACGAACCTGTACCTTGAAATAATGTGTTAAGAGGACGTGTCACCCAAAGCGAAACGTATACAACGTCCAAGAGAATGCGCTGTTAGGTGTTTTCGCGATCCGCAAGCACGCGGCGTTAAGCCACGCCCACTATTCGCAGTCGACGGCTGCTCGTTCGGGAGTGTCGCTTATTATAGACTAAGAGCTCACAACACGAATTCAACGTCATTTTCATTAAAAGTTTTGATATTCTTATTTATTTCACTAAGCATTTCTATATTTGAATCTTGAAGTCTGGTGGTGTTATGTTGGTGCGTGAGGGTGCAGTGCTTAATTACACCCCACTTAAATTGCACTCAAGTTACGTTATGACCATTAGGTTTGTGATTTAAACCAAATGATAATACATTTTATCAACATAAATTATTTGCATAGACAGACCAAAATAGTTGGTGCTTTCGTGAAACCAGACCAAGTTAAACTTAAAAAAAAGTGCTCGTAACTTACGTCATTTTTATTAAGATTAATAAAAAATAAATAATTCGCATGATGGCTATCATATAAAATGTTACAGAAAATTTACTACATTGCCCTCAATATTACAAAATCAACTACCTAATGCTTCAACATCATCGAGCCCTGTATGTGAAATAAATACTCGATCAAATCAATCAACAAAATTAATTGAAGGTAATGCGTCTATTTTTAAATCTGTATGTATATTTTGTGAAAAAACCCGTAAAAAACATAATGGAAAGGCTCAAAGCTTACATGTGTGTGAAACTAAAAATCTTGAATTAAGTATAAAACATTATATGAATGAAATGAACGATGTCAGTATGCAAACAAAACTTTCTAACATAGATTTTGTAGCCAAAGAAGTTAAATATCATAATATTTGTCGAGTAGCTTACCAAAATAAATACAATCAATTTCATGACTCTAAAAAAAAAAATGAAGACCATCTTAATTTCCAAAAATCCCCTTGGCATATAAACCGTAATTTCCATAATATTGCGTATTTGTCTATTTGTGATGTAATTGAACAATCCATAATAAAATTTAAAAAAATTATTTTATTAAATGTTTTACATAACGAATATTTAAATTTATTATGTGAAATCAGTGATGGCTTGTTTGTAGACTCATCTTATACTTCACAACACCTCGAAGATAAATTAAAAAGAACATTTGAAAATAAAGTTAAGTTTGAAGTATTAAATAATAAAAAAATTATACTTCATATCGACGTTCCATTATCCAACGTGTCATTAAGTGATTTGAAAAATAATTCTGAATTATTGAATGTCGCTCAAATATTACGCCGGGAAATTTTAAACATTAAAAAGGAAAATCTGCCAGAAAATGTGAGCACTGAAGATTTAATTAAAGGAGAATGTTCGTTACCTGATAAATTAATTAATTTTATAACACATTTGGTGGGATATAATAGTTTAACAACGACTAACCATGGTAGTAAACAAAAAATATTCTATTTAAGGGGGCTCCAGCGTATCATGTTTTAAGGAGTAATATTTAGGCAATTTGTATGACATGAACATTTTGGCTTTGTCTATGTGTGAGTAGTAAATGAACATTAGTGTGTGTAATCCGTTATCGCTTTTATCATACTGCCACCCGCCCATTATCCAAAATACGAATTTCTGGAACTACGATAATAATCAAAAGAAACAATTATTATTGTTATAATGTGTTTATATATTTATGTTACACATTCATACGGGCATCTGTTTTTATAATATTATCATAATAGCTATTACCTAGTTAAAATTTAAAAAATACAATACTCGTAAAATTAATAAAAATGCTGTAGACAGCCTAGAATGAATTACGATAGATACAATTAATACATATATGGGTTTAATTAATAATAAAAAAACTATATAATATAATAATGTATATGTATATAAAATTATTTTGAGGATTAAAAAAAAAGTATTAAAATATTTATTGCATTAAATTTTCTTTGATTAAGGCTGGTAAGAGATTTTCTAAATAAAACGTTTTAATTTTGGTCTCCATGTTATTTTTCCAAAAATCATCGTCTCGTTTTATTTTTTCATACATCAAACCTGTAATGATTAGTTTTTTTTAGTACATATATTTTAAATAAATATATAATTTTAATAATTTGTGTTTACCTTTTGGGGTCCATACACAAAAATAGCAATAAGTCTTTTGACTGATGTGCAGTTGACCCTGAACTTGATAATAATAATTATCGTTGCGTTTTAAGTACAATGTCCCGTCCTTAATTGAGCAATATTTAATTTTTTTACTTTGTATAGCATCTTCTGGTGCAAGTTCTTTGGCACTAGCTGGACATTTAATTTCTACTAGCGATTCATCGTCTAGTATTCCGTCAGGGGAGGCGGCTATAAATGGTATATTTTTGTCAACAACTAAACCAGCAGATTGTATTTTTGTCTTTAGAAGGTCTTCTAGCTGTTCTTTAGCGATTACTTCATTGGCAATTCCATACCTAGTGGCGGCATTTCCAGTGAATGTGCCAAATAAAATATCGTTCACAGTTTTAGCATGTGACGTTTTATCACGCATTTTACAAACTTTCCCGAAAATAGATGCTGTAAGTCTGACAATAATTTAGATATTCCATTAATTATTGTAAATTATAACTCATACAACTAAAATTCATAAATAAAACTAAATAAATAATAGGTAGGTACTAACCGTTTTTTCCTTTCAATACACCATTCTTCACACTGGTGTTGCCTTCTTGTTCTCATTTCCAATATTTTTATTTGACTCTCAGATAATGATAATTTATCCAAGTAATCACGCTTATATACTTCAATTTGATTTTCAGTTAAATCTAAGAACGGGTCGTGTAATACATTTCCGTAATTTTCATCTGGTCCAGTATTGGTCAGTGGTTTGGCAGCAGTTTTTGTGCGTTCAGATGTTTTAAAAAGGCATCGACGTCGGCTATGATTTTCAATTCTTTTCGTACTTTTTTTAATGTATTGTTTAGTATACATACCAGGGCTTTTATCGGTTATTTGTTTATTAAAAGAAGATAGACGATTAGCTCCTTCGTTATAAGCTGTAACTGCCGCATTGCATCGAAGCTCATAAGAACCTATAAACAGTTTATGTTAAATTTAAAAAGTGAATAATCGATAAAGTGAATAGGTACTAGCTTTATTATATTATAGTTATAGTGTATTATTAAATTATAATTATATATTATATAAATTATATATTTATTTATTTAAAATTAAAATTTAATTAATTTAATTTTTTTTAATTTTTTTTTTTTTTTAAACAAATAAATAAAAAATATTAATTTAATATTATAATGTATGTAGGTATACAAAAATTAAAATGTCACCTTTGTGAGAAAAGTTAATCCGTTTTCCTCCGATAAATTTGGCCAAGATTGAGTTATACAGTTCTGCCGCGTTATTATTAAAATTATACATAAGACTTTCCGTGTGGTAAGTCAGTAAATTTCTAGCACGTACAATATCATCCCATAGTTCGAATCGCTTTAGTTCATCGACAAGATTATCTTCACCTATAAATTTAAAAAATATATTATACTATTACTATTTACATATAAATACATAAATTACTCAATATACATTTATAAATTATATTTAGTGATATTACCTTCTTTTGTGCCCTGGCAGAAGTACTGTCTACAGTTGGTATGATCTCCAAACACATGGTTGGGCCCATTTACTAAATCTGATTTTAGAACCATTAATCGGGTTTCATATGGTATATTTGTTTGAAGTTGTCGATTATATTTTACAGCTTCGGTGACAGCGTATCGTAATCGTAACAGACGAGTTTGAATAATTTTTCTAAGATAACCCGGTATTGGCTCACCTTTCGAATTTTTCCGTTTGCTTGTTAAATCTCTTAATCGGTTGATGTAGTTTCGCAATAAATGGTTAGTACATTCAACTTTTTGTACAATGCAATTAGGTCCATATGGCTTAGCAATGCGTAAACGTTTCATAACGCTGCTATCTCCATCACCTTTATAAAATATTACATAATATAAAACGTCTTAAGCAAAATAAAAATTAATATTACGTTATAAGTATGCAGTACTAAATATCACAAAATAAGTTAGTTAGTATTTATTAATTTAAAAATAATATAATAGTATTTATTTATTTTTATTTTTTTATTTTTATCATACCAATCAGCTGCGAATAAATAAGATTGTGCATTTCTAAACTATGTTTAAATCCGTCAACAATGATGTCGGCTTCCATAGCTGTGGAAGGTCCATCCCAATTTAAAAAACAATGATGAGGACCTGGCTCTTTATCGAATTTTTTGGCCGAAAAACACACACAACAGAATTTATTTCTCACGCCGAAAAATATAACTTTTTTAGTAACTGCTCCAATAATACAAGCCTATTTAAAATCCAAAAATTATTACCTTTTTTTATTATTTTTTAAAATTGTTGTACATTTTATAAATTTATTACACTTACAACGCCAGATAATGCATTATAGTTGGTTCTATAGGATCGTTTACTCCAAGCACCGTCAGCTACAACAGCTATTTTTGGACGTCCATCCTGGTCTACATCGCCCCTTTCAACAGCGAGTCTACTTTCTTCTTTTCCTGCTAATAACATTCCCTCCAAAGCGATTTTGTGGGTGTACTGAAATACTTTTGAATGCATTTATTGATACATTCTATTAGAAATTACCGGCATATTCAACGTTGCAGCAAATTCTTCAAGTTGACCATATCCTTGACCAGTATTTACAACAGCAGACAAGGATCTTCACTATTAATAGTTTCTTTTGAGCCACATAATTTGCAAGTAAAACAAAAAGTACTGAAAAATCCTTTTCTCTTCTCTTTAGTAAATTCTAAGTCACGAAATGTACAATCAAACCCTTGGTGTTTTATTGACTGTATCGACTCAAAAATATATCTTATATTGACTAATCTTCTTCCATTCAGACTATCAAATGAGTTATTTACTTCGGTACTATTATTTTCCTGCTCAACTACTTCAGTTAATAACTTAGTGTTAAATGGAGTAGAAGCAAAAAATGATTTGGTTTGATGAGAGGTAAAGTTATCATAGTATGAAGATTCGGCGTTTATAAATTCGACATCATTGGTATTAGTTCTATGCATAAATAAGAAATCACGTTAAATTAAAGCAGTTAACTTATTTCGTAACCAACAATATTTTATCTAACACGTTTTTCATGTCAGAAGTTGTTTACTGACATTTTAAATAAAAAATTTTTTATGTCAATACAATTTTATTTATTGGCTCAAAAAACAAAAAAATAGTTTTGCGTTTTTTTAAATTTATTTATTTTCTATTTAACATTTTTAGATTCTGAACGAAGTGGTGAATGTATTGATTTTACAATGATGTGTGTGTTTTTTTTTATTTTGTGTCTGTGTACAGCATAACTAGTCGAAATCTATATACTGTAAACTTTTCAAAATATTTCGATTTTTTTTTTTGAGCTATTTATAGACTACTGCAATTTTCGATTTTTCTGATAATTTATTTTTTGAAGTGTCAATACAATTTTCTTGGCTGAGTCAAAATACTTGAAAATTTAACACAAAGTTTCTCATAAGTTATTCTTATAATGATTAAAAAATTATAAGAATACATATAGGCATAATTTTTTTTTATTAGCGTTTTAAGTTCAAATTATATTGACAACAAATGGTTAAAATCATGAATATTTGCAAATTATTTTGTAGTTAAAATTTAAAAAATATTAATAACTAATTTCCAATAACTGTTTTACTTACCTAGTGACAGTAGTAAGTTCTATGGTATTATTTTCTGTCGAAATATTTTCAGATACTGATAAATGAGTATTTCCCTGTCACAATTAAAATAAAATAATACTGAATATTCTTCAATATTTAAAATAGTTATATTGTTCTAAATTCTATATGTGTTTATATAATTACCTGAACATCGCAGCTATGATCTTTGTCACTTTTTTTTTTTATCGATTGTAAATTGTTCAATCTGTGTTTTTTTAATTTAGGTGCACTTAACTTACGCCTAGTTTTTCGGCCAAAACGCCAGTCCTTACCCATTTTTTAAAATAATGAAAAAAAACACAAAACACTGGACACTTTACAGACAACCTTACTGATCGGAGTGTAGTGTTGAAATCAAATGATTCATATAGGCGCTACTGCGCTAGGCGGTACAACTTTATACTTCCTAATATATGGGTATTGGGTTTTATTAAATTATAGAAATATTTGATTATACTGATTTTGCTATACCCAGGGCCGAACTTCCGCCTAGGCAAACTAGGCAGCTGCCTAGGGGCCCTTGCCTTTCTGGGGCCCTCAGGGAAACACACACAAAAAAAAAAGGTATCACACACATAAATTGATTAACACGGAAAATAGTTCGTGTATAATATAGAATATTATTGAGAGGAAGTAATTTAGAAATTAATATTATTATGTTGTGTTTTAGTTTTATGGAACCGTATATAAACATAAATAAATACATTTTGTGGTGTTTATCAGTGTTTATTTGTTTCTATTCGATTATATTTATAGCCGAAACCCGTAAATAAATGTATAGCCGTAAACACTTAGCATTCTTAAAATAGTGAATAATTATTATCGCGTCGCCCGCTCGCCAGCTCGCATGCAAAATCAGTTCAGCTGGTACACGGCGTTATCTTTATCTTTACATCAAAACCAATAGTCTATGGTACATAAAGTTATAAATAATTTGTTTTGAAAGCCAGGGGTACGATTATCAGTTATTACGATTTAATTTTCATTTACACTCCGATCGTGTTGCCGTGTTGGTGTCAACTAAAAAATTACGTAAGTACAATAATATAGCTGTTCATAATATAAATCAGTAATAATTTAATCTCATACGTTATACCTACAAAACGATTTTAACTTTAAAAATTATACGATATATTTAAGTCAGCATGTTAGTTAAATATATCCAGTTCATCTAAGCCGACGTGACTATTTAGTTTCAAACAATAACAGAGATTAAAAATGTTTATTTTATTGAAAAAATGTAGGTACTAATGTCAAATGTAAATTATAAATTTACCCGTCGTCAGTGGTTTATACGTTACAGTTTATAGTTTATACTAACTATATTGCATTATTGCTACTATATTATAGTACTTTATAGACTATAGTAGCAATGTATACTATAATAATATACTAATAATAATAATATATTAATAAAATAATAAGATTATAGTAATTAATTTGTGTTTTATTTAAATTTTATTTTGTAAACGCTGAATAATACTGATTATTAATAATTGATCGACCAAAATGACCACTATTATTTACTATTTATTTTTTTTTACCACTTTATTTGCTTTTTACTATTTTATATGATGCCACTATTGTATGTGTAGTTTGGTCAAAATGATGTTATTTTAGAGGACGCCGATGATAACAGGTTAAATTGTAGGATATTTTTTCAAATTTAAACGAATGTCACAGGCTAAGATAAACTGGACAAATTATAAATATATGTGTTTATATGCAGATCTTAACAATATTTAATTCTTTAAAATATTGTTTTTTTTGAACTTGTTAAAATTGTAAATAAATTGGTAATCAATAAAATATGAAGTAATTTTAAATGTATTTTTGGTGAATAATTTAAAGGTAGACCTTTTGAGAATAAGAGTGAGAATGTCTAATACCAACAAACCATTGAGTGGGTTCCAAAAAAGAAAAAAGAATTTAGAGAAATTGCTGAAAGAAAAAGAGCTTCTTCGTAAAGTTCCTAAAATGGATTCGTTCTTTGCCTCTTCTAGATCTAATAATTTAAATGTATTAGTATCTAATGATTGTAGTGAAGACAATCAACCAGAAAGAGTATCTGAAAAAGAAAAGTCACCTCAAAACTTAATTTCAGAAAATATTATCACTCAAAACGAGAGATCTATTAGTGATGATCCTGCCAAGTGGGTACTGGATGATGCTACAATTGAATACTTAGTTCTAAATGGTGTTAAACAAAATATGGACATTGATTTTTCATCTTCAAAACGTCAGTATGCAGATACTACCAGATTTCTATCACTATCACTTTTCAGTCGGAAATTACCGAATGGTGAAATACAACCTCGGCCTTGGTTAATATTTTCAAAGACCAAAGGTACTGTTTTCTGCGCTCCTTGTAAACTGTTTAAAAAATCGGGGTCTTTATCAAATGATGAAGGATATAACGACTGGAAAAATGCAGGTCAGAGAATGAAAGAACATGAAAACTCAGATGATCATAGATCTGCATGTGCTAAACTGTTGGCGAGAAAGAACGCTGGTGGTAGGATTGACGAGAGACTTGTACTTCAAATGGAAGAAGAAATTAAATACTGGCATGAAGTTTTGAGGCGTGTTGTTGCTGTTGTAAGATCATTGTCTGCACGTGGATTGCCATTTAGAGGTTCGGAGGAAAAATTTGGATTAAGAAATAGCGGAAACTATATCATGTCTTTAGAACTTTTAGCTGAGTTTGATCCTTTTCTAAATATACACATCAAGCGTTATGGGAACAAAGGCTCTGGTACAACATCATACCTTTCATCTAAGGTGTGTGACGAAATTATTGATATCATGGCAAAAAAAGTCATTAGTACGATTGTAACGGAGATACGACAAGCTAAATATTTTTCTATATCAATAGACTCGACTCCTGACATCTCCCACGTAGATCAGCTTTCATTCATAGTGCGATATGTATCTAAAGAAGGATGTCCCATTGAACGATTCATTAGGTTCATACCAAACTGTAGCCATAAAGCTAAAGACATGGCCACCATCGTTCTTCAAACGCTGAAAAATTATGACTTGGATATTGCTAACTGTCGTGGACAATCGTATGACAACGCAAGCAACATGTCCGGTGCATATTCTGGTCTACAAGCGAGAATAAAAGAAGTGAATTCTTTGGCAGTTTTCGTCCCTTGTTCAGCTCATTCACTAAATCTTGTAGGATCGTGTGCTGCTGAATCTTGTGAGGCAGCTATATCTTTTTTCAGTAACTTGCAAGCATTGTACAATTTTTTTTCGATCTCGACACACAGATGGGGATTGTTAGTTTCGAAACTGAAGCCAAATTCAACAGTTTTGAAAAGCCTTTCTCAGACAAGGTGGTCTGCTCAAGGCGATGCTTGTAAAAGTCTTTGTATTTCCTGGATCGAAATCATGGAAGCTCTTAAGATCATCGCCAATGACATGAGTGAAAAACCATCGACGCGTTTTGAGGCTTCGGGTCTTCTTAATTGCTTTGGCTCACTAGAAATGTGTTTTCTGACTTTAATGTGGAATGATGTACTTGAAAGATTTAATAAAGTGAGCAAATCTCTGCAATCTGTAGACATTGGACTAGGTACTGTTGTTGAACTGTATCATTCTTTAGTTACGTATCTTGAAGGTATACGAGAAGACGGAATATTCGATATTTATGAATCAAGAGCTATAGAGTTAAGTGGTGAACAAAACTATACATATGATTTGAAAAGAAAACCTAAACGAAAAGTACAGTTTGATGAAGTAAAAAGAAATGATACCGAACTCTCAGGCAGGAATAGATTCAGAGTTACCACCTATAAAGTAATTATTGACAGGTTGATTACTGAACTACAGAGACGTGGCACAGCTTATGAAAAATTAAGTAATAAGTTTGACTTTCTTACAAAGCTCAATATTTTAAATACTCAAGAAGTTTGCGAAGGAGCATTTAATCTAAAAGACTTTTATCCAGGGGATTTGGACGAGAATATAAAAAACGAATGTTTGCATTTACAAGCTCATTTGTTATCCACAGAAGCTACAAAAGAAAAAAAAATGTCATCACTGGAGCTATATAAATTTATTTTAGAAAACGGTTTTATAGACATTTATCCAAATATAGGAATATCACTTAGGATGCTGTTGAGTACCCCTGTATCAAACTGCTCAGCTGAACGGTCATTTTCGGCTCTTAAAAGAATAAAAAATTATTTAAGATCAAATACAGAGGAAAAAAGACTTACTTCACTCGCCGTGTTATACATTGAGTCAGAAGTAATGCAAGCAGTGGACTACAGTGAAGTGATACGTTCTTTCGCAGAACAAAAAGCTCGACGTGTAAAAATTTGTTAATCATTTTTTTTTTATAAATCTGTTATTTTATGTTTAATTTATATACATATATTTATTTTATAATTATGACAATGGTATGTGTATATAGTATTTGTTTTATCTATTAGTATGTTGAATATATACAAATTAAAAGCAGTTTTTATTAATATATATTTAAAAGGGCCCTTCTTTAATAGCTGCCTTGAGGCCCTGAGACCCTTAAGTTCGGCCCTGGCTATACCTATACAAAATTCCTTATCCATTAATTGTTTCCAAGAATCGATGTCTCGCCGCACCGATCAACCGCCGCCGCGCGCCGAGCCGCCGGAAGCAACTCTCATACGCGCACGCACATGTCAATGCATAGCGAAAAACGAAATATATTCTTGTATGCATAACTATAAAAACTACTAAAAGCGGTAGTAAATTAAACATACTTCCTGAAGTTTGATTGAAATTTAAAAAAAAACGGTTGAATTTATAATCTTCTAGACTATGCTCTTTAGGAATTACTTTTTTGATTTAAAATCAGATATGCTCAAAATAAATACAAATATAATGCAATTATTTCATGAGATTTTTGAAAAAAATATCTTAATTTTAAGGGCTTTTAAAATTGAAAATCAAAAATTGACTTCCTAAAAAGCCTAGATATTTTGTCAAAGAGTTCATACATGTATTAAAAATTTAAATTGGACATTCCGAAGTATGTGTAATTTACTACCGCTTATTGGTCTAAAACGTATGAAAAATGCGTGTGCTGCAGTCCCCTTAACTCCAATTAATATGTCTCCTACAAATACTACAGTAATTTACGAAACAATGGTACAAGCGCAAAAGATTGCCAATGAATGCAATCAAAATTTTATGTCAGTTACATATGACTTAGCTATAGCCAAAGTCGCATTACAAATTCAAACGACAGAGCAACCTAAATTTGATAACCTATTTATTAATTTAAGAGCTTTCCATATTATGATGGCCTATTTTAAAACAATTGGAAAATTTATCGATGAGTGTGGTATAACATATATAATGGTTGAAAGTGAACTATTAGCAAGTGGGTCAGTCAACGGTTTTATAACAGGAAAACATTTTAATCGATGTAAACGACTTTATCCAGTTATTGCACTTGGTTTGCAAATATTGCATTTTGAATTATTTCTTGAAAAAGAATGTATTGACGTTTCCGCAGACATATTATTGGAACTAGAGGCATTGTTGACAAAAAGTACGAATTATAATTTAGATCTTACTGAAAATGAAAATTTAAAAAAACTTATTAATTTATACTCAAAATTCCAAGAGGATTCTCTGTCTGGATTACACGGTAAAACTGCTCAATATTATATGAATTTCATACAACTGGTTGACTTCTATTTGTTACTGTCTAAAAGTATACGAGTAGGAGATTTTAAATTATTGTGTTATATATTGCCGAAAATGACAAATTTATTTTTTATCTTTAACCAGCCCAATTATGCTCGATGGATGGTCAAATATCATGATAATATTTTAAAGCTAGATGAAACTCATCCAGATTTGAAAATTGATTTTGAAAGTGGTTCTTTTGGAATAAAACGAACTTCAAAAAGCTTTTCACGACAACCAATAGATCTCACATTAGAACAAACAATTAATGCAGACGCATCTAAGAGACTTACGGGAGTTATTCATTTTACCAATTCGATATCGGCCCGTCAGCGTTGGGCTAAAAGTCATAGTTTAAGATCAACAATTATTTCCCATGTATTGGAAAATATTGGCTTAAAAAGTAGACAAGATATATCCAATGAATTAGAAAAAAGTAAAATAGAAAAGGCATCTTCAGCTGTTCAAAAATTTGTTGTGATCATTAAAAACTATATTAACCCTTTTGATCAAACTATTGACCCGAATGTTTCGTTTAACATTTTAACTGGAAAAGGAGCTTCCACAGAAACTACTAACTTTTTACTCAATGTTCAAATTAAAGGTAATGAGTTGCTTGAAAAATTTATTTCAAATTGTGCAATTGATTCAAGTCGATTTGAAAAACCAATAGAAAAACAAAAAATACTAAATTTTTCACAAGAAAACATTAAAAAAAAAATTAGCACTACTGTTGGGAAAGTACAAGAAATAAGAATGCAAAGGAATTTGTTTGGAAGAATGCTTGGAATTTCACTAGAAAAACAAATAGACGTATTAGAAACTTTAAAATATCCATTGACACCTATTCCGACCTCTATGTGTCATTTAGATGAAACCATGTACAAAACTGATAAGTCAGCATTAATGAAAATTTTAGAACAAAAAATTAGTCAACCAAATGTACCATCTGAATACCCAGATGTAGTCATAATAGACGGATTTTTTGTACTACATCTAATGAGAGAGTTTCCAAAAACTTTTGGTAGTATTTCTACGATGTTTTTAAAAAATATTACACGATATAAAGCCAATAGAATAGATATTGTTTTCGATCAATATTTTTCCCCTTCGATTAAAGATAGTGAACACAAAAAAAGATCACCATCTATTCAAAACAATTCCAAATATGTCTTAAGAAGCATAAATGAATTACTATCATGTAACCACGAAGAAGCAGACACGAAAATTATTTATCATTTATATCATATATCAAAAGAACCAGAAAAACAAGTAATAATAAGGTGTAATGATACGGATGTTTTAATAATTATCTTGGGTAACATGTATAAATTTATCAACTCTGTCAATGTTTGGCTTGAAGTGGGTCTCATTTCAACAAATAATTTGCGTTACATAGATGTTTCAAAATTGTTCTTAAGTCTTGGTATTGAACTTTCTGCATCACTATTAGCTTTTCATGCATTGACAGGCTGTGATTTTACTCCAGCATTTTATAGAAAAGGAAAGCAGAAACCATTCAAAATATTAGAAAAAAATTCAAGTTTTCAAAAGTCATTAAGTGATTTAGGAAAATCAGAAAAAATATCCTCAGAAACATTTTCTGAAGTAGAAAAATTTGTATGTCAAATATATGGAATAAAAAATGTAGTCACTGTTAATGAAGCAAGGTTTGAAATATTTTGTAACGCATATAAACCTAAAAAAGACAAAGAAACATTTAAAGCTAAATTAAAAAATTGTGATTCATCAAACATTCCACCATGCCACCAAGAATTACAACAACAAATTCTTCGAGTTAATTATATATGCAGTATATGGAGAAATGCTATTTCTAAAACTCCAACTACCTTCATCCCTGTGGATAATGGTTGGATTGAAGAAGACAATTCGTACATTCCACTGTGGTTCAAGGGACAAATACCCAGCATTTGTTGAAGATGTCATTATAAGAAATAGTTTCGAAGAAGAAAACATTAGTGATAACGGTGAGTACAATACATTCAGATCCCCATAATAAAAAAAACTATAATTAATTTTACAAAATTCATAATTTTTTTTTCAGAAAATGAAGCAAGTGATACTAGTGGTGACGAATCTGATTAATAATTGGCAACAAAATCACTTCTAAAAACACAAGGATTAATGATGTAAATTAAAATAATTTTTAACACTTTCTTTTATATATTCGAATACAAAATATAATTTTTAGTTAATATGTATTAAAATATGTTATTTATATACCTACCTAATGTTTAAATAATGTTTTAATGCGTTCTGGTAAGTATAAAACACCAAAATATTCAGTCTGTCGTTTTATATTCTTGATCTACACGTTGATTACTTTATTTTAGTTCCGGGTTTGATCTTAATAAAAATGACGTAAGTTACGAGCACTTTTTTTTAAGTTTAACTTGGTCTGGTTTCACGAAAGCACCAACTATTTTGGTCCGTCTATGCAAATAATTTATGTTGATAAAATGTATTATCATTTGGTTTAAATCACAAACCTAATGGTCATAACGTAACTTGAGTGCAATTTAAGTGGGGTGTAATTAAGCACTGCACCCTCACGCACCAACATAACACCACCAGACTTCAAGATTCAAATATAGAAATGCTTAGTGAAATAAATAAGAATATCAAAACTTTTAATGAAAATGACGTTGAATTCGTGTTGTGAGCTCTTCGTCTATTATTATATGAACGTTCTTCTGAATACTTATATGTCGCGATGTACTATTTTCTTGATAACCGCGCGCCGCGTACCCACCTTCTATTTTTTAAATTAAGTTACTGCTAGCATTTGTATATACACTAAAATATAGATCGTAAAAACTGTAATACAATATAGCTTGATTCGTATTTATACCTTTATTACTTCTAATTCAAATAAAATAAAATAAAATAATAATAATCAATATAGTAAATATAGTAAATGTGTGAGAACACTTAGATTCCCACGATGGTCTACGTGACCAAAAAGGGCTAGATCAGCACTTCCTAAGAGCCTCGGAGAGACCGTGACGACGGGCCCTGTTGGTGGTCAGTAGTCGAGTCTGGTCTAGAGTGTGAGCAACAGCCGTGTTGTTCAGCAAAGCATCTTTTTAATAGTCTTAGAAGAACCTCTTATAGTTTTTAATCAATGCCTCTCAGAATATCTTATAATTATTAGTGTGCAAATATACAATTAATTAGTGTTAAATTCAATAAAACAGTAATATTATAAATCACGCAATTCTCGTGTTCTTTATTGATACCAATAACAAACGTTTGAACGTCTTACGTCGGTGTACTACACTTCAATATAGAGCTGTATTTGTAAAATGAAGACCAAGTTTCTATTTTAAGGAGCACAATAACAAATTTTAATGAAACCATAACAACATTTAATGACAATAAATTATTATTTGATAAAAATATGAAAAAAATTGAAAACACTATTAACACCATGAGTATTGAATTAGCAGACGAAAATAAACAAATTATTATTCTAAGATTAATATCCCTGATTGAAAATAATATTAGTGAATTAGATATATTTGTAACGAGGTTACAAAGAATAATTTCAAACGTTCAAACGAATAAATTGGATGTTTTTATAATTACACCAGATCAGTTTTTGTCGGAAATAAAACGAATGGAAAATATCCTGCCGGAAAATTTACAATTCCCTATAAAATTTAATGAAGATAATATACAAGAAATATACAAAATATTACACATAGACCTTCACCCAATGAACGATAGACTAAAATTTTCAATAAAAATTCCATTATGTATCATCGACATTTTCAAATTATATTATATTCTACCGATATATATTCCAATCAATGAATTAGGACAATTTATACATATGACTGAAAATCCAATGTACTTAATAACAGACGATTTGGTGACAAATTATTTTATTTGGTCAAATATCAATAACTGTGTAAAAGTTGCTAACACTTTTGTTTGTGGTTTTAATGAAATCATACACAATAGTGTTACTGATCCCACTTGTGTAACAGAAATATTAAAAAATTCTATAGCCAAACCTACCCAATGTGATACTTATATCACTGAATTTAAAAAAAGAGTTATGGTACCCATCATATTTCAAAAATAATTGGTACTTTGTATGTGTAAAGCCTACTATAATCACGATAATTTGTAATAAACGATCTTTTATTCATAGGCTAACATTAAAAAGTTCTGGTAAATTATTCCTGAAAGCTGGTTGTCTTGCTCAAACGACAGGGCGTTATAATAACAGAACAAATATTAGAATCGTCATTTGTAACACAACCTTTAGAGTTAAGCCTTTTAAATGATTCGTGCTGTAATATTGCAGTTAATCGACTATATCCGAAACCCATTCATTTAGATGAAATTAAAAATTTGATAAAGAGTCTTTCGATAAAATAAACGCAAAATTAGATCAACAAGAAAAATTATTAAATTCACTTACATTAGAAAAAACCTATGAATTTGTATATACAAATAAATATTTGATTACGATAATAGCTGTTATATTATTATACTTAAGTATAAAATTTTGTATAAAAAAAAAAAAATCAGCTTTAGAAAATATAAATTTAGGTTATTATCCTAAGCCCATGGTTCAAACATAATAATACACCTTAATAATTTAAAATAAAATTATATTTCATGTAAATTTAAATTTATTCACACTATGTAGGCAAGTATAGTTATATATATTTTTTAAGAATACATATTATATTCTATATATATTTTATTTTTAAGTGTATATCTGTATATTTGTTAAATATAAGTTTTAGAAATTTAAATCATGATTTTTGTGAATTAATAATTAGTCAATATATTTAAAATTTTGTTTTTTTCCTTACATAATTATTTCGATATTATAAAGATTATTTTAATTATTGTTTTGTCATGTTTTTATCATTTTAAAATGATAGAAATCAAAAGTGACAATAACTATTATAATATCTATAATTTATAGGTATATCTATCTATATCTATATCTACCAACTAATATTACGTTATGATTTTAAGTTTATCTGGTTCTTTTGTGTTTAATTATGTTTGCTTATTGTATATGTAACAAAATATGTTTGTACATATTGTGCATGAGAGTCAAATATTTTATAATATTTCAGATTTTAATTGAATCGTATGTATTTAAAATTATTTTTTTTTAACAAATTTACCTATATATTACCTGTACTTATACCTATTAAGACTTACGAAAACAATAATTAAATTATAGGAAAATATAAAACAATATTCATCATTGATATTCCTGTTTTTCCTTTTACATTTTTTCAATTATTAATAATGGGTGAAATTTTTACTGATTTAATTTTTTTATTAAAAATAAAAAAAAAATTTATCAACAATAAATTATTATACAAAAAATATTCTACTTCAATTGAAAAAAAAAATATTTTAATCATATGTTGAAAAACTTCAACATTACGATAGATGATTTTATACTAGTGATGTTAAAAAGTAGCAGTCACTGCCACGGCCATGCACTTGTGTATACCGACTGTATAAAATTATGATGATGTTATTGTCGCCGTTGTTGATATAATCCGCTTGGAGCGCGACGCTCTGTTCGCCTTAATTTTCAAGTTCACCACCCGTTACGGAATACGGATTTACCATTAAAATTTAAAATAGTACATTTGTCTCCTTCGAAATTAGAATAAATTTTATAGTGTTGATTAAGTTAATTTATTCCGCGTCAAAAATGCCAGGACATCGCTGTATTGCCCCCGGTTGTAATTCCGGTTATGATTCTTGTAAAGAAAAATATCATTTTTTCACAGTTCCTAAGGATGATATTAAACTACGAGAATGGACAAAAGCAATTCCGAGGAAAGACTTTTTAATAAAACCTCGCCAGGTGGTTTGTGAACGGCATTTCCACGAAGAAGAAATTTTAAGGAAACGAATAATGACTAACAAAAATGGGGCAATTTTAGCTGAGGTATGTTTTCTATATCTATTAGATATAAATAGGTACCTACCTATTGGCTAATTTAATATTTACTTATAAGCACAATCTAATTAAAACAAATAAAAATTCAATTGCATTAAGTAAACATATGAAATGTATAGCAATTGTATTTCCTTGTTATTCTAAAACACCAAACATGTTTACATCATTATAATTGTTACCATTAGGCACCAGCTAGTACTTATAATAATTAATAAATAAACGTATTATATTAGAAATTAATAATTATCATTTTTCAACAGGCTGTATATAAAATTCCGAAATTAAAAGAAGGAGCTATACCGTCAATATTTCCAAACTGTCCAAAATACCTATCCAACTCTGTAAAACGAAGAAAATTACCATTAGTTAGAAATAGCTCACCTAAAAAAATGAAAACTGACAAAAAAAAAGACCCAAAAATGGATTGTCCATTCAATTCTAAACCATCTATAGAAATTGCTATTACTGATTCTATTAATGATTCAGTAGGGATTTTCTCATTCTCTAAACTTCAAGAAAATATAAATAGCATTGTTTTTCCAAATGGATGGAGCAGGCATGACATTCCTGGAAAGTTGATAATGTTTTCTTTTTTTATTGTTATAACAGAAGAAACAGCAAATACAGAAAATTATATTCCGACTCCTATTTTATATAAAAGAGTATGCTTAGGAATAAATTTAAATGTTCAATGTTTTGTTATGAATATATCAGTTAATAATGACCTTTTTGGATTAAATAGAATAAATTGTACTAAAGACTTAGAAGATATTTAAAAAAAATTTGATACTAGTGTCATTTGTAAAGGATATAAATTAAAAGAACAACTTCTACATTCTAAAACAACATTTACAGATCCAGCTGGTAATCTTAGACATATCATGTGTCCACTCATCTTGAACCAAAATAATAACTGTAAATATTGTAACAAAGCTATACGGACTATTATGCGCAAAAGGCTCCGTTTACAAAAAAATAATACTACTCCAAAGAGAATTCATATTTTATCTAGTCCCAAAGTACAACAACTTCGTAAAAATCACAAATTAACATTGCAAAGGAAATATAGAGCTGTAATACTCAATAAAAAGCTAAAAAATAAATTATTTAACATGCAAGGTGAAATGTCAAAACTGACCTCAATGAGTCTTGAAGACAGGCTAACAACTAATAAGATACCTACTAATCAACGGGTTGCATTACATGAAATTTTGTCCGCATCACAAGTCCTCAATTTAAAAGGTCGCAGATATTCCGAAGATTGGATTCTTTTATGTTTACTATTTCATATGCGTTCACCATGTGGCTATAATTTTATTAGAAATAATGACATTATGCCATTACCTTGTGTAAGGACCATAAGACGGTAATACAATAATATTACTTGTTTAAATATTTGTATAAATTAAAATCATGTTAAAGGTACCTATCATCTATTGATACACAATGTGGGTTTGATCCAAAATTTCTACAGATGTTTTCTCTTTATATGGCACAAAAAGAAGAATTTCAACGTCATGGTTTGCTCGTGTTTGATGAGATTTCCACTCGCGAGAGTATTGCAGTTAACTCAGCTAATCTTACATACACAGGTAAACAATGGAACACAGAAGTATAAAATTGGTATTTTCTCATATTATTGAATACCTTACAGGTCTAGTCGATTTTGGTGAAGAAGGTGAGAAAGGAAAAACTTTCAGTGATAAAGCAAATCATGGATTAGTATTTATGTTCATACCATTAGAAGATAATTATGCCCAACCAGTTGGTATTTTTGCATCAAAGGGACCGACTAAAGGTGTAGTACTAACTCAGTTAGTAATAAAAGCTATCACAGTACTCGAAAAAGCAGGAGCGTTTATCCATGGAATTGTATGTGATGGGGCAGCCCCAAATCGAAAATTTTGGAGCGAAATGGGAATATGTGGAAATATTAATAAAGTTAAAAATTGGTTTGAGCACCCAACAGATGAAAAACGAAAAATATATGTGTTCTCTGATACACCACATTTATTTAAGAATATCAGAAATAGGCTCTATAATAATAAAGAGCTCAAGGTTTGTTGTTTTGTTGATATATTTTAATATTAAGTTTGTATAACTATATATTGCAATACTTAAAAGTTAAAAATGATAATAGTTTAATCTCTCTGGCTGGTCTATGTTGGTTATTAAAAATGTAATTTAATGTATTCCTACCAATATCTAAATAGATTTTTAATTTCAAACAATAAAGTAAACTGAGTATATGTAATAATGAGAATATTTCAAATTGAATTTTGAAACCCATGTTTTTTTAAAATTAAAGTTAAAAACTATAGATTCACATTTTTAATAATGTTCAATGTCAGATAAAGAGAACAAAATATATTAAAAAGTAACTAGAATTCAAATTTTTAGATTCATGAAAATGAACCACCAGTGAAATGGGATCATTTTGTAAATGTTTACAATTTGGATAAACTGAATCCTGGGAATTTAAAAGTTTGTCCTAAATTATTTGCATCTCATTTAGTTTTAAACAGTTCTGTAAAAATGCGTGTTCGTCTTGCTGTACAGGTAGCATTATTATTCTTTATTTTATTTTTATAGACATTTATTCTTTTAATTATTAATGATTATTTTATGTTATAGATTCTTAGTAACTCAATGGCAAAGAGCCTTGAGTTTTATCGCTCTTATAGTCCTCAGTTAAGCGATTCTATGGCAACTGAAAATTTTTGCTTGAAAATGAATGCAGCGTTTGATGCATTAAATCGAAAGCTAAAGAATGAAGGAGTGTCGCCAAATAGTGATGATTATAAAGTAAAATAATTTATATTTTTTTTTTTCAAAATGATAATAATTGGTGATACATTTACCGTGAATGATTCAAAAAATATTTTTTTTCAGGTACATTTTTAATAAATTAATATCAATAATTTTTAAATAAAAATAAATCAGTTATAATATTTTAAATAATCTAAATATTGAATGACCAATGAAATAATCTTAAATATACAAAAAAAACTTTAACAGTGATATCTGTGTCAATTTGCATTGATATTTAATGTTTTAAGTTACCATTAAACATTTAAAAAATTTGTAAAATATATGCCCATTTAACTACGTATTTAATTTTTATTTTAAATCAGCCATCAGTGAATCGGATCTACCTTAAACCATACAAAATGTGTAAGCAAAATTAATATAATTTTAATAATAATTGTATTGTTTCGGAGCATATTTTCCTCTAATAATGGCTTTTTGCTTATAATTAGTTTACTCTGGTGACAACTAATTGCTTGATTATTAAATAAGCAATAATTATTCTATACAACCATAGGTATAATTAATTTGACTATATGCAGTTTGCTTGCTTGACAGCTTATACAATCTTAGCAAATTATTAATTTAAATTGGTGTTTGGTGTTGATTTGCACTAGCTAAAATGCTTAAAATATTTTTATTCAATAGAATTTAACTATTTTGTTGTTATTTTGCAGATTTTACAAAATACTCTTGAGTGGTTGAATGAATGGGAACAGCGTGTTATTGATAATAAAATAAATTCAAAACACTTTCTTACCAATAATACTGCAGAAGGGCTAAGAGTAACTTTGACTTCCACTTTAGAACTTTGCACTTACTTAAAAGAAAAATATGGTATACGATACATTCTTACTGGAAAAATTAATCAAGATGAAGTGGAAGTAAAAAAAATATAATATACTAAATTATGACCATTATTAAAGTTTATATTTTTACCTATTTAGCGTTTTTTTGGTACAATTCGCCAAGCAGGAGGTGCAAATGACCATCCAGCTACTCTAACCTTTTTACAATTATACAAAATGTTATCCGTTTACAGTGTATTGAAACCTCCCAAATCAGAAAACTGCACCATAGAGAATAATAAACCTTCTCAACATTTAATCTCACTTGATAGTATCAAAACAATTTATTATAACCCGGAAAAAAACAAACCATTATTACATTCAATCCGTGAAAAACTGGACTTTGCAATTCAACATGATGACTGGAGTTTAGATGATATAATAAAACCCAGTGATCATAATTATTTTGTAGCTCCTGTAATCGATTGTGTAATATATTATGTCACAGGGTGTCAGGGTATTTGTGTAAACAAATTTTACGCTATTTTAAATGTGTTACATGTCAATCTGCAATTAAACAAAATATTAATTTGTGTTCATATGAACCGGTTGCACGGCTAGTTAACTTAAAGTCCAAAGGAGGATTAATACACCCAAATATTAATTTTTTTAATTTTATATGCAAAATTGAACAGTTGTTTTCCAAGTATTGTGAAATGGCAGACGTTTTAGAGCTAATACTCACCAAACTGTTAGAAGATACTCTCTATTTTCCTTGTTTTCAACATAGTGAAGAAGTAATAGCTTTTACTATCAAATATTATATAAATATGAGAATGCGACAGTTTTCGCGAAGCTATAATTCTGAAGCACAAAAAGAAAATATGAACAAAAAGAAGATAGCAAAATTCACATTAACATAACAATTGTAAAATATATAAAAAACAATAGTTGTATTTTGTGTATGTTTTTATTATAATATTATTATTATATTAATATACTATCTGTATAATATATAATAACTATGATATTGTTTATGTTTTCCTATTAACACAAGGACACGGACTTTTTTTGTTCCATTTGAGGTGTAAAAATAACACCCTGTATATGAAAAGTATAATAATTATTAGTACATTTTACAGTAATTTATAATTTTTATTGTATTCAATTTTAATATTATGAGTATACGGCGGAGTTATAGGTATTTACAAATACCTCACGGTCGAACGCATGTGTAGCGCTCCAAGCGGATTATTAATGAACTGGCGACAATAAGCGAATCACACTAGTCTAGCAGTAGCCAGTCCTTAACAATATATATGTTCATGGTCACTGCGACTTGCCATGTAGCAGTAACAGTGTCTGCTACTAACACAAAAAATAGCAGTAATCTGATCACACTGTCGTTATCTGTTATCACGGTTAAACTGTAAAACTGTGAAACTGTTTAACTGTTTAACTTGTTAAACAGTGAAAAATACAAGCATATTGTGTATAGTTTCTTATCACCTAACAGTCAAGGCGCGGATCACACAAAATAGTAGCCAGACGTACGGTTTGAATTTGAAAGTTGAATCGTACATGTACGTTAATTAAGGCTAATGTACATTGTACGTCGTACGATGTACAATAACAAAACTATTAATAGTATTAACTAATATCGTACGCTTTAATACGATAATTAAGACGTACAAGATTTTCAAAGAAGAATTGTATTTTATTTTGAGCGTGCAAGCTGTTACACGAGTAAAAATATCGGACATTGAAGACACACTAGATGTGAGTACATCAACCATATAATTTTAAAATTATGTTTATTGTTATTTACTACAGCTATTAACGTAAGACCTAATTATATTACGAATGATTACCTACTATGTAGTGTGTATTCAAATCTTTTCTTTAATTTTAATTAATTAAATTGTCTATAATATAATAATATTAAGTAGTATGTAATATGTATAGTAGTATACTACCTACTAAATAGTAAATACTAAAAGTAGTGTGGTTTTTTAAAATACTTCTCATATAGTTTTCTGCTGTCATCTGTGATTACTGTTTCTTTGTTAGTTTTAAAAACATCAGTTTTTAAAATCAATAATTAAGTTCCTAAGTCATACGCTCGCTTGAAACATATTTATCACTGTAAATAATTTCAAACAAAATAGGGTGTCGAAAAAATCTTATGTACTTAAAGTGAATCAGTGAAAATGACGATAACTACCTACCTCAAATCACTGTTACAAAAAAACAATTAGGTTATTTAAACTTGATGTATGTATATTATATTTCTCTCTTAACATATTTAATTATATGACGTGTATTATAAATAATAATAATATTAACAATAGTAATAATAATAATAATAATAATAATTAATAGTTATAATAATATAATAATAAAAAAGTTTGATACAAAACTATACAATTAAAGAATTTTTGTTTAAAAATTTAATTTGCTTAACTTTTTCTGGTTTTAAGTTAGAACGTCGATCATTTATTAATAATCCTGTTTTAGAAAAAACTCTTTCACATGGTACAGAAGTTGCTTGGCAACAAAACATTCTTCTTACCAAAATGGATAAATGTGGAAAGTTATAATAATTTTGCCTCCACCATTCTAATGGATCTTTTGATCTAGGCACTAAAGCATCATCAAGATAATTTTGAACCTCCAATATTGCCCTTGTGATGTATTGGTTGGTCTTGATTGACTTGCATGCACATTTAAAGTACCCCAAATGGAAAATTCATCAGCTTCAGTTGCAACAGAATGTTGATGTTCAACGCTATGGGTACTGTCTTCTATATTGTTTGATTTAATTTTTTTAATAATATTTGTAACATCATCAACAATTTCATTTTTAGTATTTTCAGACAAGCTGGAATTTGATGGAAATAGCAAATCCTTAAAACGTGGATCCAAAAAAGTACATTTAGCCAGTGTTTTGCTATGGCAAATGTTACCCCAGCTATTTTTATTGGCCATTGCACTTAGACATTTTTTAATAACTTCATGAATCCTAGGATCAAAAGTTTTGCTTTTCATTTTATGACATACTTCAAACAAACCATTGACTATGGGCAAAATCATGGATGCCGTCATATAATTTTCACCACTAACTACTTTTGTTGCCGATTCAAATGGTTTTAAGACAATACATAGTTCCTTAACTATTGTCCATTCAATGGTGGTGAGACTACTTGGAGGATTCTCAAGTAAACCAAGTGATGCCCGTACTGGCTTTTCTAGTGAAACAATTCTTTCCAACATATAATACACACTATTCCAGCGAGTACTCACTGCTTAAATTAATTTTCTAGGTTCATTAATACCACTATTAATTTGATTTTTTTCCAAAATTTTATGGGCTATAGTACTTTTTCTAAAGTGTGTGACTATAGTCTTAACTTTATTAATCAAATCAGATTCACATTTAAGACTCTCTTCAACAACTAGATTAATAGTGTGAGCGAAACAGCCCAAATGTCTTAAATGTAATGTATGTATAGCGTTCTTCATATTGCTTGCATTATCTGAAACTACTAAAACAACTTTAGCTTCCAACTTCCATTTAGTTATAATGCTTCGAATTTCATCACTTAAATTTACAGCAGTGTGCCTTTCGGAAAATTCACTACATTCTATAAGTAATGATTTGAGTATAAAATCTTTATTTACAAAATGAGCCGTAACTGCTATATAACTCTCATTGCATCTAGATGTCCAACAGTCAGTCGTTAGGCACACATTGTCTGCTTCATTTGTTATGAGATCTTCCACTTTAGAAACACATTTCTGATACTCAAGAGGAATTAAAGTCTTTGAAATCGCTTGTCGAGTTGGTAAACAATAATTTGGATTTAATAAATTTACAAATTGTTTGAATCCTGTATCTTCAACTATTTTAAATGGTTGAAAATCAGTTACAATCATGTTTAATAACGCATTATCCACACATTTTTGTCTATCAGGTGTCATTTTTCTTGGTAAAAAACTAGCAATAGATGACTGTTTGCGTTTAAGTATACCGGTCGAAGATGATGAAATAGTGGAAGAAACTGATGAACATGAAATAGTGGTTGAAGCTGATGGAATGGTGGTCAAAGGCAATAATGAAGTATTCGAAGACAATGAAACCACATCATTAACATCAATTGTTTCTTCAGTTTCTTGATCAACCTATTCGATTTAAATAAAATTGATACTTCTTCATATCACCCAAATGTATCAAAGCCAAACTCAAATTTTAAATATTAAATTCTAATTAAGTAGTTTAATAATTTTATATTTTACGTTTAATAGAACTTATTAGTAATTTTTATAATTGTCAACATTTATAAGTAGATTACCTAATAGTAGCCCAAATTGTCCGATTAATTTTAAATTGTATATCTGTTGAATGTAGTAATATTAAATCACCATAATGAAAACTAATTATATCAATAATTTGTAATAAAAACTTTAAGTGCTACATATTCACAGCTCTTATTAATAAAATGAAGATTGAATTTGACTTTTTACTTTTTAAGTTATTAATTTTTTTACTTAAATACTTACTCTTTCTGCTATGGTCGCTGGTACTGTATTCTGTTAGGACTTTCCATTCGGTTTTGGGAGCGAAAGCACTATTTGATATTGTGAGGTCAATGGCCGAAAAAGAGTTGTGAGCTGCATTGTGGCGTGTGTATTCCCCGGAGTTAAGTAATGTTATTTGATCGTTTGCTAGGAATTTTTCGAACGTTTTACCTCTGGAATCGGTGTGATTGGATCCCCAGCTTTGGTTTCGGCAATTAAAATCGCCGAGGAAAAGAAAAGGTTTGGGTAGTTGTTTAATTATATCATTAAGGTCTTTGAGTGATAGATTTGTACTATCCGGTAAGTAAATGTTACAAATGCATAGGGGAGTTTTGAGACGTATAGAGACAGCAACGACTTCTAGTGGAGATTGGACATGAATTTCGGTGCTTTCAATGATGTTATTGACGAAAATAGCGACTCCGCCGCTTGCACGTAGGAATGTTTGACGATTTTTGTAAAAACCATTATATCCTTTTATGGGAAAAATAGTGTTGGGTCTTAAATTGGTTTCTTGAAAACAGAAGGCGATTGGTTGGATGAGAACTTTTGCTCGGTGAATGTCGGTAATGTGTTTGTGTAGGCCGTTTATATTCCATTGAATAATATGATTCATAGATAATATATTTTTTAAGTTATGAAATGAGTGATGATACATTACCGTAAGACATTATACATATTATAAATGTTAATATTAATAATTCTTATTCTACACTTTATAAAAAAAATTAAAACAAAACAAAATGTTTCCTTATAATATTATAATTTATTAACTTTTAAATTTTTATATTAATAATACTGTTTTAATATTTTATATAAAAAAAATAAAAAACAAAACAAAATTTTTCTTTATATTCATAAATAAATTCATAAATTTAACAAATACAATATTTAAAAAATGTAATGAGTAAACATTTATATTATTAATTTATTAAAGTTACCAAAACTTTTTTTTTATTCATCATCACTAGAGAAATCTATTAATGGAATTTCATTATCAATATTTTGAGCATTGGTCTTAAGGCTTTTATAAAACTCGTGGTAAATTGGTGGAACATAATCTAGTAAACATAACAAATCTTTCTTTTTCAGCGGATTTATACAGTTTCCATTAGGGTAAAGTAAATCTAAATTTGCGATTAGTGTGGTGTTTCGTTTTTCTAAATTAAGTTCACTAAATTGAGCAATATCATTGTTCGAATATTTGAAAAATATTTTGTAAGGCATTTCGAAAGAAAATCTCAACCATTGTATCTTTAACCACTCAACTTTAGATTTATCAACATCGATTTTGCGGTGTGTAATATTTTTTTCCAATTTTATTGTCGAAAAAAAATCGCTTTTATTCATACAAATGATTTTGAAAGGTTTTTTTTTACGTGCCGCCAAAATAACGTTATTCCAGTGTTCTGGAATGAAAAAGTTTGGAAACAACTTTTTTTGTTTTTCAACAAGACCAAAGTCTTGATCACACGGCAAGTATGAATGTCCACTTACCAAAAATTTATGATCAATATTTTTAACCAGGACTAGAAACAATGTATTGACATAATAAAAGAGATAATTTAATATTGCGGTTTTGGTCACCACACTGATCAGAGTACATAATTAAATGTTCTGTTGAAACAAATTTTTTTAAGAAATACAAAATGCAAGATCCTATTTCTTGGGGACCCCGAGAGGCAACTGACTCATCCCAGACAAACATGTAAACGTCACCGTTACCCATGTTGTGTATTCCGAAGCAATCCATAGCTGCCGTTTATAGTAACAAATACCGGTTGATAGTAAGGGAGTAGGTAATGTTTTCATCAAATCAAATGTTATAACTGTAACGTCTTCAGGGTTGTTTTTAGCCAATTCAGTGTCGCTTTGAAGACCAGTACGTGCACTAATTGCTTTTCTTTGATGTAATTCCAATTCCTGTTTCAGATTATTCCTATGTGCTTCAGATTCTGCTGCTTTAATTTTTATATCGTATGCATCACATTTTCTACAAGAATCTGATACAAGTGGATGGAAAGATAAACTAAATTCTTCATTAAAAATGTTTCTAAAAACAAAACTTGAAACAGGATTTGTAACTTGTTCAGTGTAGAGTGTGTACAATTTGATAATATTTAAATCAGGAGCCATATATTTACGATTTGTCGATTTATGAAGGGCATAGTGGCTTTCGTATGCAGGAAATTTCTCTATGAAATTTTTTACTTCAGCAATTTTTTCCGGAGATGTCTTATTTGCCGATGGACCCTTTCTTCTACGATCACGGGGAGGGGTACTATTTTCTCCTTTATTTTTAAGTACCCTATTAATCCGCCCAGCTGATACTTTAAGTGTATTTTGGAAAAATTCTTTACAAACCTTTACTTCGCTTCCACTACAATCTAACAAACAATAGACCCGAGATTTTTGTCTTCTACTATTAGGATTTTGCGTATAAGAGCGTTGTTTATTGCAAACTTTAATCATTGTAAACAAATACGATGTTTGCATGTTCAAACTATCAAGACTGTAAAATTCATCAAAAATTTGTATTTGTCGTATCTCCGTTATTTTAATGTGACATTTATTAGAACAACGACAAGGGCCTACTTTTGGTTGTTTCTTAGGTACCACTTTTCCTTTAATATCATTATATTCTTTACCTTTTAAACGCCTGTCCTTTCTAATATTTCTTTTCCACGTTGTTTCATTTTTTACCCGTTTTCGACCCTTTGGTTTAACTTGAATATTTTCACCTGATTCTTGGTCCGAAGGCGAAGAACCTAAGTTGCTTAGTTCAGACTGTTCAGAGGGATTATATTCTGAACCCGAATCATCAAGCTCTGATAACTCATCATCGCTTTCTAATAAACCTATGAATTATTCCCGTAATTTAGTATATAATAATTATTATTATGCATTAGAAAATGCAATAGGTAACACATTAACGGTACTCTACTCACGTTGCAGTTCATTTTCAATGTCCATGGTGCTGAATTAAAACAATTAATGAACATAAACTTTATACCTACCTAATAATAAATCAATTTCACAGCAACTCACTATGCGTTGTTAATAACAACAAAATAAAAAAAAGCTTTTTAATTTAAGCTAATTTTATACGTTATCTTTTTTAGATTGTTGTTTAATGATTTCGCATAAAAATATAAGCTATTAATTATAATCATAACCATTAAAAAATATAATAATCATTAATAGCCACGGATTAGATTTTTTTTTATGTAATCTGTGTTAGGTAATAGTCACACGGATTTTATATTTTTTACTAACACTTTATACTGATAAGACCGTAAAGTTTAAGCACAGTTTAAAGAATATAATATTATTATATTATTCTTTGTACTGTGGTTCAAATGGACTAACCCACATTTAATAAAAAAAGATGTAAAAATGGACTAAGCCATTTTAGTCCATTCTTGCTTTTAAAAATATTTATAACTTTAAAATTCAAAAACGGTTAAGGTGCTGCCATCTAGTAAATATTTAGTGAGGGTGGCTTAGACTGTTTACGAATTGAATTATATGGTGTATAGTTGCAATTAATGTCATTAACTCAATTATTGTAAATTTGTGGGTTAGTCCGTTATTGCGCTGAAGGCCTAAACAAACAAACAAACAATTTTTTTTTTTTAAATAAATAAATTATTTAAAAAATGAAAAAAAAATAATATAATAATTATAATTAATATAATTATTAATTATCCTAAATATTTAATTTATTGAAATGTAAGAACAAGATAAATTACAATTTTTATAAAAACCTAATCTTAGTGAGAAATTTGGGACTGTTTTCTCTTCATTATTAGCTCCCTTCGTGGTCGAATAGTTGATAAGCACACCCACCGAAATTGTACGTAAACGTTTATTAATAGTCGTGAAATTTCGCGGCACACCCAGATGGGTCTCGCGGCACACCGGTTGGGAAACCTGCTTTATACTACATTTAATACTTTATTAATTATTATTAAATTACTATTGTAGATTATTTTATTCAATGATTAATAATAAACATACTTTTGTCCTTTAACGATTTTGCCACACTTTCCCATGCCAATTCAGTTACATCTCGTTTTGAATAGTCGGGTAATTTATAATTGTACAGACAAGGGTGTTTTTCTATTTCTTCCACAAGTTTTATGTTGTAAACGGGATCGTCTTTTTTGGCCATATTTACCAAAATCGCAGACGACCGTTGCAATGAAACTGAACATGTTCAGTCGCGCGCGATTATTTACGTCGCAGTCGCCGCGACAATAGTCGCGTTGCGTGTATGGGAGAAGTACTATTTATAAACAACGGAAACATGAACGCGATTAAAATCGTCAGTTTCGTTAGTTGCGTCGCGTCAATCGCGTTGCGCTAGTGGGAGAGCTGACTTAAGTATATCTTAGTCCGTGGTATCGGTCTACTCCATAGTTGTAGAGGTGGTGAGTAGGTCATTTTAATGTATGTGTTTAATTTGAATGCAATGCGAGGTATCATTGTATAAGAAAAACGATTCTGAACGGAGATGATTTGTCAAACTAGGATATATTATATTATTACCTTAGGCAATTATATAGGTAATTTAACTATATTTAAATTGTAATATATCGTGATTTTAAGAGATTTCGTAAAAAATTATATTTCATACGGTCACAACATTTTTTCTATATTGACGCTGGTATTTTTAATAACAGTTATTAGAAGAAAAAATTATGGAGAACCTTGTATTTTTAACCTTAGGTAAAAATAACAACAATTCTATGAATTTTCAACTTCAAAATTCCTTGCAAATTTTCGCGATTTTGATATATTTCGTAAACATTTGAACTTTAAATGCTTATAAACAAAAATTGTGACGATTTTTTATTTTTATTTTTTCTATGATTGGTAGTACTTATAATATACATTGTATTAAATTTTAACGATTTTTCAACGATTTCTTAATCGGCTTTTCAAAAAAAAAAACTTAGAAAAATTAAAAATTACAATTGTCAATAAATACCTTAAAAAACGTCAAAATATTTTGAAAATTTAATCGTAAATAGATAACTAATATAAACATTTGGTGAAAATGTCAAGTGTAATATACAATAAGTCATTTTTGAGTTATAGCAAAACAAAAAAAATCGATTTCGTCAAAAACTGATAATGTGCAAAAATTCCGGTTTTTTCGTTAATTTTTTAGGGTTTTTCCTGACGCTTTTAAAAATTACTGGAAATTTTTTTACTTTTGATCCCCCAAAGTAACAACTAGATTCATTTTTCTTTTCAGAGAGTGGCTGAAGTCAAAATTCAAAACACTAGTACTACTCCAAAACGTAATGACAGACACAAAAAAAAATTTAAAAAAAACATGCATCATTATAAAATCAATACATTCATCACTCCGTTCATAATCTAAAAAAAGTAGACTACCTACAAAACTTAGATAAAATCACAATTCAAGTTTCGTTCTCTGGCAAATAAATTAATAAATTAAAATCAGTTATATAGTACATACCAATGGTGATTGTATTCTGAGATTAACCCAAAACAAGTAAAAAATAAAGATGAATTTGAAATTTGAATATATGATACATCTATGAAATAATTTAAGATATAATATATAGAATATAGATTACTAAACAAAGCATTTCTTTTGATGCCTTCGATTACTGCCTGTGATTTGTGTAAATTAATCAATTAGGTAACTTTAATTATGATAAACAAAATGACTCTATATTACAGAAAAAAAAATTATTAAAATAATTATTAATATACTATTTGAATTGTTGGCATCGTCAGTATCTAAATTGTAAATACAAAATATAAATAATAATCTATTAAAAATTATAACACCTTGTTAAACAAAAAATAAATATTAAAATTAAAATCTTTACTTACTTTGAAGGTTAATACCAATAATACCATTAATAATTTCCAATTGAGCTTCTTGAAAGTTTTAAATTACTCCTTCTACATAGAAAAATACAAGTAACTCGATATAAATAGCGACATTTATACACAGTAACTATATTGTGTTAAAATGAATAAATATAATAAAAAATTATCCGTAAAAATCATTATTACATTTTTTTTTTAATGGTAACAAAATAGTTATAGCTGCATGATAAATAAATATTTATGTATTTGGTATATAAAAAAATTACATTTTTTTAATTTATCGATTAACTAAACAATGCACGTTATTGTTGTTCTTGCACAAATGTGTACATGATTATTAGCGAATACAATTTAATTTTAAACTAATAACATTTACTTACGCGTATGTAATGATTAACCAATATAAACCTAGGTACATATAATTATATAACATAGTATAATCGACAATACAAAATAATTACCTCACAGTTATATGTAATATGTATAGTAAATAAATAAATAATAATAGATGAAATAGTGGGAAAAATTAATTAGGAACAATTACACATTACGCCTATTAAATGCACTCTAAAAAAGTCTTCTGCTCCAGAGTGTACAAGCAGCGCATGGCTGCTTATGCACAAACGCAAATTTAAGTGTGAGACCATGGGGGTAATAAAATGTACTTGATTTAAATTGAGGAACATATCAAAGTTATTGCAAAATTCTTATAATGATATATCGTGAGGAGATTCTATTCGCGGCGAAACGGCTGCGGCGAATAGTTCGGCCGCGAAATGTCCGGGGTTCGTCTCAATTCCGTTACGTCGAAAGTAATTCGAATACCGTTTCTACGGAATTGAGAACCACCATCAACGAATCGCCCGCGTTACAGACACGATTTAGAACGGCCACGCACACAATAATAAAACGCTATGCCACCGATGACAAAGGAAATATATAAAAAGCGACGACCGGTTGTCGTGGTCGTGACGACACTTTATACAAGACTGGCCCACAAGAGTAGTCGCGCTGGGCCACTGAGGCGAACGGCGCAGGCGCATCAGCAACTGAATCACATTTAATTATTTACCAATTAGCTGGCGTGCTCTGGCAATATCTGGTCCGAACAATCATGTTTATTTTTCAAATGCCTTGTAAGTGTAAACTTAGTAGAAAATTGACTTTTGCAAATATCACAATTAAATTCCATTCTTTATTGTATTTAAAATAATTAAATGCAAATATTATGTTAAAACAAAAAAATATTACACTTTATATCTGTCATTGACAGCAATAACTATCTAATATGCTGAGATGGCTTTTAATAATGTTTATTTATATCTACATTTTACCCAATTACCTATTTGAACATGTCATAAACTAGACTTTATCAAAATGTATTACCAAAAGGCCATTTACTAAATGTTTAATTGAGTATTAACAATACACAGTCTTGTAATAGATACTTTTAAAATTGTATTTAAATATAGATACCGAGATATAAGTACATCCATTCAGAAAACATTTAAAATAAATATCAAATACTTAAAAAAAAATATTTAAGAATAAATATAAATACTTCCTTTTTTACTTTTCTACTAGTTAGCTTTCCAAATTAATGTTGTAATAATTAATTTAAAATTGTCATGTTACATTCAACTACTTAACAATTTTTTAATATTAGGTAGTAGGTTGTTAATGAAATATAAATAAGAGGATAAAAAAAAGAAATAAAAAAAAATCATTCCCAAAAAATTTTATTGTATATAAGTATATTTATATTTTGTAATAATCACATTCACAAATGAACGAATAGGGGACAAGAGTTCTCAACATTTATAAATGGAAAATATAAATAAAATAGACAAATAGAATAATAATTTTCAAAAATAAAAAATATGTGACAACTGACGAATAATTTGTTTATCAAAAGTATTTGATTTTTCAAGTATAAATACCTTCTAAATAGTATTTAAATATGTGTACTCAAATACTTTACAAGACTGATAATATAATTCACAAACATCTTAAACTTAAAAATTCAATATTATCTAATATCTATATAAATTACATTATCTTAATAGTAAATACTTAAACTACATAAAGTAACCATAATTAAAACTTTTGATCAGTTGGGTTTCACCTTTCCATTGTAGACAAGTATGAATTATCAAAACCATTAACCAACTAGAGTTGAAACTGAACATCTCAATAATATACTACTATTACTACAAAAAAAAATATATTTTAAGTTGTGTTATATTTTATACATTTTATTATACTTTATACATTTGACATGTTCTTTAACAACTAAAATGAAATGACAAACTGTAAATTATTTTAACACTTTAATTGTTATTATTATATTATTTATACAACACGTAGTATGTACTTACAATAATATTTTCAGTAAAATATGTTTGTAAAACTAAAAATTCAAAATTATTAACTTTCCAAACATATCTGGTATGTATTGATAACAGCCTAACAATGATAGTTGAGAATAAATTACGCGCATGCGTAGAGTGCATAAGGTGCATTCCTGTGTTTAGACGCTCCTGTTATTACGGGGGCTCGGGCAGTTGGACCCCGTGATAACAAGCAGATTTTTTATCACGAAATTTTCATGGAAGAAACGCAAAAATCGGGTCCAACTGAAAATGCAGAAATACCAACAGTGAAATGTAAAAATTCCCAAATTTATGTATTGTAAAACTCAAATATTATTGTACAATTATTGTACAATTATTGTAAAATTCAAATTTATGTATTTTAAAATTCAAATATTATTGTATAATTCGTAAATTGAAAAATATTTCGTTTACGAAGTGTTTTACGGGAAAACCGAGAGAGATAGGACGAAAGTCGTGAGACATAAAATTGATCCCCATAACCAGCTTCATAAGTTGTATGCTTTTGATTTTTCGAAAAACCGTTATTAAGGATTTTTAAACGTCGTACTTAGGTCGAACGATTTTTGAAAACCAAAAATTTTAAATAACGAGTTTTTGGAAAAAAGAAAAACTGATTCTGGTTTGGAATTACATGTAGAACATTTTAACTCCTGTGATAAATTGTCGTTGGACCACCAAGTGACCTAGGAAAAGCGAATGAAAATTGAAAATTAGTAAAGTAAAATGATAAGTAGGGAAAATCTTAATTAGAGGCCGTATTCGTAAGTAGACATCTGATAAATATGAGGCCCTGCTGGAAAATTCCAGCGTGGGCCATTACAAAAATTATTTTAATATTATGAAAGTAAAGTAAAATAAGAAAGAATATATATTTACTTACCACTTGTGACACCTGTTCAGCAGAAATTACTAAGTTATATCATACTTTGCTCTCATGCACGACTGTAGCTTCAACAATGTGGATGTTATGATTCTTTAAATTGTAGAGATATATAATGAATGATAATTTAAGGATTAATTTCTAAAATTTTCATTGTGCATATTGCATAACAATTCCACACAAAGGTAAAAAATTATTATAACATTAATTACATATACATTTAATCCTAAGCTAGTTTTAAAGAATGATTTGGTTCAACACCATCTAGTGATGTATTTAGTCAAAAGTCATCAATATTAAAATTATATGGTATTTCTGTACTTAAAGATTATATCAATAAAAAATATTCTAATGAAACCCAAAAGGATCATAAACCAACGTATAACAATATAATAGAAATCATTGAAGTTACTCACAACAATTAAAACCTGAGAGACCAAAAATAATATGTTTGTGAGGTCATTGGTGAATCTGTGTGATGTCTAACTATTGATGCAAATAGGTCTAAAATATTAGATGAACTGAAGCTGTACAAATAAATACCTAATTTAATTTACTTACTTTTATGCTTTCCAATAAACTAGGATTGTTTTGGTTATTTTAATTTTTAATAGTAATAAACTAATAACTGTATCTGTAGGTCTAGATACTTTTTTTTGGTATATTAAAAATACTGAATGTATTTTAATCACCAAATTTATATTTATACAATTTACTTTTGAATAATTCTATATGTCACATTTTATTGCTTAAATTATTATTCATTCTTAAATAATCATAAACATTTGTGGGAAATAAAATACATTTTGAGGGTGCTAAGCCTCCCTAAGTCTCCTCCTTGTTGTTTAAATGTGTGTAACAAAGAACTTGTAATAATATTGTATATTTCTAATAAGTATTGACAAAAGATGTGTGGATTTTTCAAGAACAATTATATGTAAAATTAAAAACGGTTGTAAATTATATAATAATACATATATTTTATATGTTACTTATTAGTTATTTTTGTTATTAAATACAAGAAAAAAAACATTCAATTATACAATAAATAGTCAATATATATGAATTGAAGAATACATTGTTGAGTAGAAGAGATGTGACATGTTTACTTTAGTGAACAGATTCGGTATTTTGTATTTCATGATTATACAAAAATAAAATTAAATGACTTAACTAAAGTTTATATATTAATACAAGTCTTAAGTTTGTAATTTAGGTATGAGTACAAAATAATTATTTATAGAAATATAAATATCCATTATCCAATAAAAATCATTATTTTATTTTTTTATTTTTATAGATGAAATTTGCATTTAAATAGTATAAAAGTATAATAAGACAATAAATAAAAACCAACAATCTATGTTTAGTAATAATAGATCACATATTTAATATCTGAACCAGCCACAGAAAATGAACTCCTGCGGAAACACCGAATTCTATCATTTAATATGGAATATTAAATTCTTCTTTATTATTGAATGAGGTATGCAGTATGCACTTTATGTCTATGAGAAAAGAAAAAAATAACAATATTAATAACTTTAAATAAACCTTTCATAAGTAATACATTTTAACACTATAGAACTTACATGATTTGAGTTATGAAGGTTTGAATGTGTTTGTTGTTTGCTTTTACATCTATGAATCGATTACACTCGCATGTGTTAAGTAAAGATTTTGTGGCCGAGATATGAAACAGAATCACCAGTGGAATTCATTTTATACAAAATTCTTCATACCTACTCACAGTAAATATAAACAAAACATTAACAACTAATGTTTAATTCTGTTATTAAATATAATATTTTATGATTGTACATACTTTATTTTGTAACTTATATTGTTACAATCATCAAAATGTTGATCAAATTTGTGTTCTGTATCTATAGTGAACTTAACATTATTTAATTAAACAGAAACTAGGTACTTATAAAAGTTCAAAAATACTAAAAAAATTAAAATAATTAAAAAAATATCAAAATTGAACCTAACCTCAATTATTAGTTGTCTGCATTCGAAGTGGTAACCTTATAAACCATGGTTAATAATTCATTATCATAATATATAATATATGATAATTGATAAAGCGAATTTTGTATTGTTTTTTAATTTTTTTATTCTTTTTGAAACCTATCTATTTATTTACTAAAAAATTCGTTACACTAACTATGTAAATGGAATCTCCATAAAATTTCCTATCGATACCTTTAAATTTTACCGTTACCCATTCTCCTATGTAGGATTAATCTCATCCACAAACGGACGATCACTACAGTTCCCAAGTTCTGAATATAAAACTAATATACTATAATATGTAATTTTGTAATTTACTACACCTATTGTTCAGCATTAGTAGTTGTTGGTACTTTTCATATTACTATTATACATGCACAACAAAATACATTTAATTATAAGTATTTTCGAGGCCTTTATACCGTTAATTTTAATGATTGAAATTATAAATTCATCAATTACCTATATGAACAATAATTGTTCATATTTAACACTATTATATCCCGTTCCAGTCAAATCTTGTTCGCTTATTTAATTGTTTGGTAGAAGCTTCTTCTTAAGGAATGAAAATCAAATATCACCGCAGTTTTGGTTGATGAATTTAATTTATTGATTGAGTCAAATACTGAATAGTTATTAAAGCATTACTTAATGAAGGATCATAAAATATAGTGTTGAGTAAAACAACTTATTATAGAAATTGTATGGCTTACGATCAAATGATCGACTGACTGCGTCATACATTTTAAAATTAATGATTATATCTCGTATATACAACGAAATTGCTTACATATTAAATTCTTAATGCTAAACGAGGGGTATAAACACTATAAACATTGAATAGATGTATTCTCAATGTGATTTTATGAAAAATTACTTCTAAATAAACTATTTTTTATGTTGATGGCATAATTGCCAAACGTCGAAACGTAAATAAACCTAAAACGAGTAATAACGAAAAAAAAGTTCATAAAAATAAATTGTTAAACCGTTATACGGGGGTATATCATAAAGAAATGTATGCGTATACGAAAAAACAAACAATTCGATTTTCAACTATTTTTGCACCTTGATTACGGGGTAAATAATGATCCTACGCATTTTGACCATAGAACCTTTATGACTCGTCATGACATTTATGAGTCAGCATTCGAATTTCAAAAAGATTGAACAAAAACTCATGTTCAAAAAATTCGGAAAATACGTAAAATCTAAGTGCCAAAAAAGAAAAAGAAAATCATAACTTCCCAACAAAACGTCCGATTCCTTCGGTTTTGGTGCCATTCGATTTTTGACAAAAATGTCTAAATGATGCGTAGAAAAAAACTGCTCTAATCACCCAAAGTCTAAGTGTTCCGTGGTGACAAAGTCTAAAAACTGCAAAATCCTAACTTCCGACGCCAAAAAGAGGAGTAAAAAAGGCTCCTACAGTGTCGACACAAGACGCTGATTTTGATCACCGACCTACAAAAAATCAAACTTGTGAATTTCAGAAACGTGGAACAAAAAATAAACATTTTTCAAAATATCCATGGGGGGGGGGGCACAGGACCCTCCGACCACCGAAAGATTTTATGTAAAATAACTTAAAACAAAACTTTTCGTAAAGAAATTATGCGCCTACATCGAAACCTGGCTGAGTAACACTCGACTAAAAAACTCAAATTTCGGAATTCCAAGGCCCCAAAGTGGGGTAAAAACGGCTCTTACGGTCTCAACAAAAGACACCACTTTTGATCAGCATCCTCCAAAATACTAGAATCTCGAGTTTCAGACACGTAGAACGACGAGAAAGGTTTTTCAAAAATATTTTTTTTTGGGGGGGGGTTCGAAGGTACCCCAACTACGGGAGACTTTTTGGAGGGGCCTAACCATTGTTGTACGTAACTTTTATAGCTGAACACACAATAGTTTTTTTCGTACGATTTTTCAAATTTATAATATATCATATCATTGCCGCATGATGCTCGATATGATTTGAAACACTACTTGTAGTCTAAATAATTGAGTTAAAAAATTTTACTAATTAGAAAATCATCTATAGGGACGAAACTGCGTCGATCCTTGAAGATTTTATATGGATGGGGCCAGTATTAAAGGATTTAGTGTTAGAGATAAATTTTTGGAAAATGTAATAATAAAAATTAAAAAATTAAGTTTTTGGACAAAACTTCATAAAAAATATCAGAATTTGGACAGTTAAATAATTATTAATGAGTACACAATTTTTATGTATGCAACGGTTTGCGAGGAAAATAGGAAATCGTGAAAATATTGAATGTGCAGTAGGGTTGCCTATAGAAAACACCTTTAAAACTGTATGCCAATAATAATAGATGGTCCAATATAATAAAATACACAATGCGTTCATTATTAAATTTACTGTTTGATAAAATAATTTAAAAAATAAAATGTATCATAAAGATATTATAATAATAGAAGAATCAACCAATATTTTATAACTAAAGAATAATTAAATTGTATAGAATTTGCCTATATAAACCCCTTCTATTGATGATGGAAAATTTGAGATAGCCAGACTATTTAATCATATAATCACTAATACTTTTGAAATAAAATCAAGACACAGATTAAAAATGCTAAAATAATATGTCCACTTATTCAAAAATTGGTTTTATATGTCCAATTAAGAAAACTAGATGTGGCACACAATTGTTTTGAACAGATATATTAACATGAGTCTTTATTTTAACCGGACATACACTATTTGGCAAAACTGATAAATTAAATTTTGGACTGTAGCAAAATATAATAACAATTGCCATTGTAATAAGTACATTCTAATTCTACTAAAAATAACTTATATTTGAAAAATAGTAAAACTTTAAATGGCTTTCCTGAACATTTTGGTATGCGACATTTCATATTTAGCCTATACATTTTTATGAATATTTCAAGTTCAAATTGATTGTAGTTAAAAATTATGAATAGTTAAATTTTTGTACCCAAAGATTGAAAATTTCTCATAAACAGTTCATATTGTAATCTAAAAATACTTCAACACAGTTTTTTTTATAGACATTTACATTTAATATCAATAAAAATAGCACAATACTTTTAAATTTTCAAATCATATTTTCAATACAATGTAATAAGACATGTTAGTTTATTAATTATACAATTTTAGTTATAATAACTATCATTATTTAAAAAAAAAAAAAGTATAATATTTTACTTATAACAATTAAATAAAGTTCTTAAATAGTTAGATTAGATTTACACCAACTAACAACTTTTTTGTTTGGTTCTAATATAAATTGTTTAATTTTCATTGTAATATAATATTTTAAGAATTTGGCAGTTTCTTTTCTTAGGTGGTTTTATTACTATGTAATACGATGATGTATACGATCAGAAGTTTGTAGACTTGCAAGATGGATGATCATTTGGACCAATAGATTGGCATATTGTACCGAAAAACTGCTATAATTAAAAGTATAAACATTAATAATACAAATTTATAACAATTGTTCAAGTTCTTTCACCACCTCCAAAGAATATTAGTTCATCTTGTTTGTTTGACACATATTTCAAATTACAAGTTTGCAATAAATAATTTGTTGAATTCATAGTGACACGTAACCCATACAACAAGGATTTTCCAATAATTCAGCCAAGAAATAGTTTTCTCTAAAATCTAATAAACAAGATACAGTGAGATACAACATTGTGATGTCAGGTAAAAATAAGTAAAATGATTGTTGTTTATAAAAATATAGTTGAACAAAACTTATCTTTATTACTGCTTCAGATACGTTTCTTCGCTGGATACCTGCGACTCAAAGCATCAAATACTGAATTAAAATTCTCTGTAAAATCCTAGAAAAGTAATCAATTTATTTAAATAACATGATGTGTTGTAATTTGATCTTATTATAAAATATTATTTATTTATATTTTATTTTACTTGTGTAGTAAGCTTGACAGTCATTTAACTTGTGTACTACATAATAAAAATCAAGTTTATAAGAGGCTGATTTTAGTGAGACCTTATAATAATTTATATAAATCAGAAATGTAAAAATGAATAAATATTGGAAATTTATTAATATATTTTTATAATTACTCTAAGAAGCTTCTTATTGTGAAGTTTATTTCTGACAATTATTATAAAATGAGAGGTATCTGAAATCAAAAATAATTTTTTTAGAAAACTCATAGGGTATATTGTATAATTCTGCAATTTATTTAAATCTCTACTAACAAACAACTCACTTCACATTCTTCTGTTTGTCAGGGCTCTACCAGAAACTACCCATTAATTGAATGAATAAATCATACATTCCTAAAGTGAACACAGTCGCAAAAATATTAATGTATTATTCATATTATAAAAAATTATTTTTATATACATATCACCTCAGATAAGAATACTGCAGAACCATGAAGATTTTTAGTTGATTTAGTTGTTCTTTCTAAATGTGAATCACCCTAAAAAATAATGTATAAATTAATTAGGTGCAGTTGTTTTAATGAGTTTTAAGTTTATTCAAATTATTAGGTACCTTATTTAATACCTTTTTGTGTAAAAAATAAATACTAAAATACCAGGAAAAACTATTCATATGAGAGAGATATGCAAATATACCTTTTTAAATTCATTGAGGTCTTCTGATTTTATGACAGTTAAGTAAATATTGTATGAATTACATTGTGGTGTTCTTATTAATACACAATCACTCTAGAAATATACATTTAACAATAACGCATAAATTAATTTAACTTTTTAAATGGATAAGCATATAAATCGATAATATATTTACAACAAATTATATTTGTATTATAGCACTTACATTTTCAACTATTTAACAGGAACTATGGTAGATCACGCACCCCGGCTTAAAGATGTTAACACACACCATATTACACACCAACCGATCTGCATGTTTTATGTGTAATAGTGTTATAACTCAACTAGTAGTGGTTGGGTTCGCCGCGCAAATACTAGCTAGCTATGAGATGTAATGATGTGTAAGGTGTGTATATATGTATATGTGTTTGTGTGTGTAGATCGGTTAGTGACAAATATAGGCTGTTAAATTACTCCGGACATCAACAATGATAGACCTCCTACAATCATAAGTACAATTAATTACCTAGTAGATTTATTTTTCCTAAGCGGACAAGTAGAAAATTAAATTTAAATTAAATACAATACGTACAGTATTTACAATGTACTCAAGGATAAGGTCCAATTTGTTGTCGAACATAGCCATCGTTTCGGTGACCAGTCCTCCTCAAAAACATCAATAGATCACCGTCTCTGTTCAGTTGCTGTACAGATTCTCTGATGATCCTTGTTGTGTTTTCTCTTTCAGATCTGGAAGTGCCATCTCTGATCTAAAAAAGTAAATATAATTGATATTATTCAATAACAACCAAAACAACAATTATGTTTGTTCAAAAAATTAAAATTAATTAAACAATTACCATGAGGTTATTGGTGCGCTGTTGAAATTCTACAAAGAACTGATTTTCCACAATAATCAGCCTTTCTGTTAAAAATATAAATATAAACAATTATTATTTAAAAAATAAATATAATATTGTTGACAATAATAATAATTTAAAATAATTTTTCATGCTGGAGGTACTATTAAAAGTGATACCTATTTAACAACAAGCATGGTAACATGCATACCATTAACAAAGCACAAATATTCACCACACAACTACTAAAATTTATAATGATACATTTACAAACTAAGCTATTTTAACAATGATTCAATACTAATAAGTTATAAGGGAATTATTCAAATTTTACAACACCAGGTTAAGCTTGCGAAGGTAATAATAAATAAGTAGAGCAAATAGAAAAAAAAATATATATTATATTAAATACAAATATTGATGGAACTTACTAATTTTGTTCTCAAGAACTGTCGTTACACTGTTGATTATGTTAAACATGTACCTAACAATAACACAAACATAAAACATAAAACACATAAAATATATAACATAAAACACATAACATATATTACATAAAACACATAACATATATTACATAAAACACATAACATATATTACATACAACACAAACATTTATGGGATAATGCAACATAGAGACCACAGTACGATCAAGTGCAACAAATATGACTCACGAAGAAAATCCCAAATATTAGGGTGGCGTCCAATTTGGGTGAGCAACGTTGAGTGGAAGGATTCCAAGTAGTTGTTGGTCCTGTGATCTTGACCAAAAACGCTCAAGTGCCGTGGACCAATTTGCAAAAACCAATAATTGAAAATGTAGTCCATCAAGAAGTGACTCATAACCTCATGAATTTCAGGAAATTGTGAGGAGTAGTCGACAATTGTATGGAAGCCATCTTCCATACAAAAATTAGGGCACCCCGGATTACCCCTTTCAGCCGGTAGATGAGGCAATGCTAGTACCTGAAATATAAAATACAATTGAATACAACAATATTTACTTGTAAAAGAAACTCAAATTTACCATTCTGAAAATACGAGCTGCCACTTCATGCCTCTTTACCAAGTTCAAGACACCATTCACCTTTCGGTGACAATATCTAACAACTGACTGTAACATTCATATAAATTTCAAATAAATATCTGGCAGGTATGGTCATCATAACAAAATGTTTTTGTATTACCTGAGTATAATGGAACCAACAACATAGCAAATCACTGTTCGGGAAGATTTGTCGGACAGCATTCATAAGAGCACGCTCATAATCAGTAACAAACCGGATTCTATCATAATTTAATGGTAGAATATTGCGTATCACGGCGAATAACGCAGAGTATGTATCTTCTGTCTCACTTCCCAAAAGAACATAGACCATTGGAAATGCCTAAATTGTAAAAGAAAAAAATATTTAGACCTTTATATTGCTGATAACAGTAATAACGAATATCACTAGAAGAAATTGCTTACCACATTTTTGTAGAGTATTTGAAATGTCAAGAAAGATCGCAAGTCCCCTGGCACCTGAGGAAGCGTCTTATAGGTACCGTCTATTCCAACCATCTCTACTGTAGCCAACTGTTCACGATACCTTTCAATTGCAGAAATATTTGCAAAAATAATTCCAACACTTACTCCATTTACAATCAATTCTTGATTGAAAAATGGAGTTGAAGGAATTTGAAATGTTGAAGCATAATTTGTGTTCCGGGGGTCTCTCAACATTTCTGAAAGGTCGTGCAGGTCCTGAGGTAATCGAGGGCGCCTTGACTGTCTCATCTTTTTTGCCCTCGATTGTGATTGGAGGAATGTATAGCGAATGGCAGCTTCGGGATGCCTGCCAAAAGTATAAAAAAATTATCATATAATTAGAAAAATGTATATATTTGTATTTCACCCCTACAATTAAGTCAAATAACTTACCTAATTATTTCACTATTATATAGACCTCGAATTGATGTTGTTGTGATAGTCCTATCAACAGCTCTCTCACCAAGAGCATTCCTCAGGAATGGTACATTTAAATCAATGTCATCCGGCTGATGATTGTGTGGATTTACAATCAAAATGTGGTTGTCCATCTCATTTCTACTGATGGATGCTGTACCATGACATATAGGACGGTTGACTTTTTTTAATAATATTTATATCCAAAATTGTCCACATAAAATTTTGAGTTGAGTCGAATGCCGGGAATTATCCTATATGTCCTTGGTGCAGCTTCTTCTTCTTCATCTTCATTTTGAGCTGGTGCTTCTTCTTCCTCTTCGTCTTGTGCTTCTTCGTCTTGTGGTTTTGCTTCTTCGTTTTGTGCTTCTTCATCTTGGGCTTGTGCTTCTTCGTTTTGTGCTTCTTCATCTTGGGCTTGTGCTTCTTCGTCTTGTGCTTCTTCATCTTGGACTTGTGCTTCTTCTTGAGCTTGTGCTTCTTCTCCATTTTCTTCTTGTGCTTGAATCATCTGAACCACAGGCAATTGTTGGACGTAGGTGTGATCCAGAAGGTGGATGTTTGGGACACCAACTTCTTCTTGATTTGCGGGGATGACGTAGGTGTGATCCATCAGTGCCATTCTAAAAAATCTTTGCTGAAAAAAAACTTGATAAAAACTAATATTAAATACAAAAAATATAAATTATAAATATAATTGAGTTGGTCTTAAAAAAAACCGTTTTTTTTTTTACTGGCTGGTAAATTGCAGTTGAGTCCGTAGGTAAATAGCAGGTAAACAGCAGTTGAAGTGCAGGTAAATGACAGGTAAATTGCAGAGAGGTCTAAATAAAAAAATTTAATTTAAATTAGTTTCATAAATATGATAAAATATCTAATTTAAATTATTATTTGGTTAGATTTACATTTTACTTTCATAATATTAATAATTTTTAACATAATATATTAATAATTAAATATTGAAATTGTTTCAATTAAAAACATACATAATTTAGGTAATTAAAATAGAGATAAATTAAAATTATTTTTGGTGTTCTCCATAATTAATAAATTATTAATTTAGCATAAGGTTAAAGTTAATTGATAAAAATCAAAAAATAGGCAATGTCACACATTCTTCCAAACTGAACAAAAATTAAATTTTAATCATCACTGTCATCAAATTTTCGGACAGTATTAAATATTTATATAAAAATATATTATATTGTGGAGTTTAAAAAACCATTCTTTATCTAACTATCTCAAAATAGTTTTACACTTTATCTATAAAATATGTGTAACTGTTGAATACAAAAGTTATGGTTAAGTTAAATATTGCAGCATGTGTCATCAAAACAGCCATCACAACAAGATCCATGGTTCTTACTGCATTAAATATATTTAGAAGATTTTTATGCAGCATTCAGTATTTTAAAATCTGTAATTATAAAAAATTAAAAATATTTTAAATCTTGTAATAATCTGGAAAATTCTATTGAAGGTACTATGGCTCAAAACACTCGTATTTAACTTAGATAGTGACAATAGAAAAATTAAGTGAAAAATTGATTTCAAATAATTAATTGTACACATAATACTTAATAGTTATAGTAATATTTAATACTAAGTAATTATCCGTGGCATTCTGACTACCGTGATAGAAAACTAAAAATAAAAGTTTTGTATCATATTATTACCATAGTTAGTTGATTTTTGTATACTCATCATATTTCATTTGTAGTGGTGCTCTGATAAAAATTAATACATGTTGCACCAATGTTATAAAATATATTAATTAATGTACAATATAACAATAAAAAATTTAACTGAAACTTCTGTCATATAAATTACAACTTTGAATAACTAAGTAATTGTTATTTAATAGATTTTAGACAATGAGTTCAAAAGTAACTCACTCAATGACATAATACCTATAACCTATACCATTATTAAAATAATTATACTTCTAAGAAAAAATGTCTTCACATACTTGGATACATTTGTTGTGGTTTTTATAATAGTTGTACCATATTATGCTTAAAAATATTTTATATCCGAAAACAACTGGTTATTAGATGTTTGTATAAGTTTGCGATTATTAATAAATAATTTATTATTTAATTAACATTCAACAATTAAAATCATTAAACAACAATAATTAAGGACAGTGTTTACAATTTAGTTTTTAAATCACTAATAATTGTATACATCATCTAGGTTTGTCAACATTGTCCAACACATTTATTCTTTAAATTTGATTTAAATAGCAATGCATTTTCCAAATTACTAATTTAAAATAAAACATTTTCCTTCAAATAACTGTTATAAAAGTGTTATTGTTAAAAAATCATTTTTTTTATTTAACGTTTTTATTAAAAAAGAAGCTTTTAATAACTTAAACAAATTATTTAAAATTTTTAGTAATAGTAACAATTTAATTAAGTTCTGCAACATGTGAACATATTCTTTTTAAGTATGCAACACATTAAAAACAAGTATGTTACAGTAACGGTTTAGTGAATTGTTCAATTTACATACCTATTGAGAAAGTAGTTGCAAACATAAAAAAGAAAATAGTTCTAAAACAGCACATGATGATTTTATTAATAAATATAAAATGGAAGTATATTAATTGTAATTTTTTAAGTATTAAATTATTTGCATTGTAATAATAAGCAAATTATTTACTTTATAAGTGTAGTGATATATAAACTGTCAATGTAAAAAATACAAATAAATAATAACGTTGAAATTGTTTTCACAAAAACGTGTAAAAACTTAAATGTAGTACTTGCTAATCGAAAAATATTATTAATCAGGAGTGCACCTGCTATAAATTAATATTTAATATCTAATAAACATTCAGATACATTGCAAACAATTCATGTAAGAACTTATGATTAAGGGGAAAATTAAAAAATTCAAGTTTTACTTACGTTAACATGTTGAAAAAAGCACCAACCTCCAGCCAGAAGTGGCAAACGTAAAATGACCGTTAAATTTGTTAAAATAACGGTTATTTACTAATTTAAAATTTCAACCGACGGATAAATAATGTATCTGGTTCTGGGGACCAGGCTGAGAAATTTATATACTCAAAAATCGTAGTAGAATTATTTACAATGTTGAATAGTTGGTATTAATTTGAATTTTTGCGATTTGAGGTTAGTGTTCGAACTTTTAATTTCTGTTATCACCTATAATTTCTTATCACGGGGTCCAACTGCCCGAGCCCCACGGTCTATCCAGTGGCAGCGATGGACAAGTTGTTATGTCGTTCTCTCGTGGCGCGGAGTATAGATAGGAGTATAGTACCTCTAATTAAGTTATTAAAAATTAATATAACTACTTAAAATATAATACGTATAATATGACTTATAATTTAATTTTTGTTAATCATTTAATTTTCCTTAAACTACCTATTTTTCTTCTAAATTAATAATTGGAGGAAAATATGCTTTTATATTTTTGATATTTATTTTATTTGTGTGAAACATAAACGTTATTTTTATTCATAATTCCTTATTGGAAGGAAATGGTCAAAATGGTTTTTTGCAGTAAAATAGACAGTGGAGGAAAATGGCTACAGCCATCAACCGTTTACGGAGACTTTTTTGACTCACCGTACCTAATCAATGGTAATAAGACACTGAAGTAAAAACCGTATTTTATTTTTCATTTATATAGCACGTGTACCTAACCTAGATATATGAAACACTTCAACTTATAAAACATTATATGATAATATAAATTCACATATTTTTCATGGCCGGTTAAAAATGTATGCTTCACCTGACACAAAATCCTATGAACATCAATTATTTTTAATATTAATATAAAATCATAAGCTATGGTGTTATTTATAAACTTATTAATTTTGAAAATAAAATTATCAACAAGTACGTTCTGGAAAACTTCACATGGACCAGTGGCGTTAAATCAATCCAGTTGAATCTCACTGCGTTGTTAGAGTCACGAGTGAATCAAATACAACGTCGTAATGACACTGCCACACTTTTTGACCCTTTTTTGGTATTTTGAATAGATATTTGTATGTCTTCCATAAGCTTATCAATAATAGCCATCTGTTCACACGACTTAGTTCGAAGTTTTTCTAGCTGATCTGATAAACAGGCTATGTCGTTGGCTGCCCGACACTGAACTGTTGATATATTGCCATTGATAGTGGAAAGTTCAGCCGTAAGTTTTGCGTGTCGTTCGTGGAGACAGTGGTTCTCGCCGTCGGCCCTGTCATTTTCGGAACGGAGCCAGTTAAGTTGGTAGAGCAGCGCCTTTCCCCCGATGTCTTCACCATCAGTGTCTTCCGACCGGGCATTTTGCAGACATCCTGACACTACTACAGACTTGATATAACCTGGTTCCGTAGAATATCTCTGCCAGTCAAACGTGGGCATCACTTCCTTGACGTGAAACACCGATAACTGGGCCCGATTCAACGTCCGGGACTCAAGCTCCGCATACCGGTCACGTATGAACATGTGCTCACGGGCCAGCACCATACCAATCTGTGTCACACGGTTGCTAAAGACATTGTCTACAAAAGACCGAAAATCTGTCAAAACGTCGCTTGTGACACGCATTAACAAATCACCGCGGTCACAAGTATTCACAGCCACGTCTCGAAAGAACTGTTGCATACTGACGTTCTCTTCTACAGTTACTAGTGCCGACTTAAGTATGCAATCAGCCTCAGTGTCTGGAACAGGCAGCTGCGGGTAGATAACTTGTTCCGGTTTTTCGTTATTATTGGAAAAGAACAATCCACACATTTCGTCTTCATTTGGAAGCTCATTTTGTAAACAACATTTGTTTGGCTGCCGTTCTTCCGTGCAACCCAGTTGTTCGTCTTTTAAACGCTCTTTCTGACAACATGTTTTGTTATCTTCGGATTCTTCTTTGGTACAACAGACTTTTTCGCCGGATCTTAGTGTACAAATTAACAACTTCAATTGACTCAGTTCGTCATCACTTCGTCGACTAGAGCACGTCAATTTTGCCAACGTTTGTCTTGCACATTTGTACGTTGCCGACTCACGCAAAATATTGTCGTCCGTGCACCTTTCCCACGCCTCCAGCAAAAGTTTTTCGTATTGATTTGTACTTGTCATTGTTGATTTAGTGTAAACAATTTAATATAAATTAAAATTTACAGAGATTTTAATTGGTTCTGTTCATAAAAATTTGATAAAATGTTTATTCGTTGTCGATCTGTTTGTTTCTATAGTAACCGAGTATGAGATTATTTGTCTCAAATAGCTAGTAGGTATACAGACAGTATCTATATTTAAGATATTTTTCAATTATGTGTTTTTGTATTATTGTAATCGTTATACTTCTCATATTTTAAGTAACCCAACGTATTATTTGTGATTTCCAAAAACTATTTTAAAAACTACTTTAGTAGTTAAGTATGAGATAAAAATTAAAGCTTTACTAATTATTAATAATTATGTATTTTAATACAATACAATTAAATATCGGATTTAAAAAAATATTTATTTTACTGACCAACAACCGTTTTAATATCTATAACTGTCTATTGTTAATCTATTATATGATCAATTTAAAATGGTGACATAATTTTTCAGAGTATAATAGATATAAAAAATTTTAATTATACACTTTATTATTATTCATTACCAAGGCTGTGAATTTAATGAACTTAAAAATATGTTCTAAAAATTATTAAAATTTAACTTTTATTCTTATTTTTTTATTAATTTTAGTTAAAATATTGGTAATATTACAAATTGGTATGCTTGCAAGAGTATATGACTTATTGGGCTTGACTAGTCTTGATCTTCATCGTATACAAGATCTATAAAAAAATATATGCTTAGAATAGAATAAGTTTCTATTTAAAATTATACATGTTATACCTTTACAGTTGTTATTGCCAACAAAGTTTTATATAAAGAAAACGAGCGTTCTACGTCTGATGATGGTATTGGGACAAACTTGAAATACGTTATGTCACTACTGATTAAATCTTCTGATATATCCAAACCTAGATTCTCCTTTTCGCCGGTTAATATTTTTGAAATCTTTTATTTTTGTTGAGAATTGTTTGTCATTTTTACTTACAGTTTCGACAATTTCACTATAATATATTGCGGCAGAAATTCGCAATTCGTAATTAATTTACAGAAGTCCCTGTAGTTACAAATTTCTTAGAGAGCAAAATATACTACCATGTGTCAATACTATTAGAAAGTATTTATTAGCATTCAAAAATTATTGTGGTTTTGACTAAGTTTTATAAGAGAATGGAGTTTTGTTAGTAGATGAAGTTAATTCAGTATATTCAAGTATTTCAGTATTTCAGTTAATAGTCGCATATTAACTTACACATACTTGGAAGATTTTGGTGGAGAGATACCAAATCGAGAAGGTGTAAAGGCCATGTTTTGGTATTTATGTGGAGAAGTCTTGCTGATAATTTTACCCAACCAGTGGCGGTATTTACCTCCAAGGGTTCAGTGAAAGGTGTTTTAAATATCTCATCTAAAATAAAAATATATTATGTTTTTTTATTAAAATATTTGTATTACCTAGGTATTGATTTGACTAAATTAGTTTTAAAGGCAATAATGCTATAAGAAGATGAAAATGTAGAAGTAATAAGTTTGACTACTGATGGTGCTTCTTCAAATAGGACGATGTGCTATGAACTAGATGAACTAAGCATCAGTGGAAAAATGGGACAACTAAATAATTACTTTTTAAATCCGTTGATTGACCAACATAAAATATTTATCTTTAGCAATGCTCCACATATTATTAAAACAACAAGAAATCGCCTGCACGATCAAAACATTTTAAGGACAAGCTAAAATTTAAACAGGGTAGATGTATAAAAAAAACTACAAACAATAGAAAACTATCTCACTTTCAGATTTATTCATCAAAATCATCTATAAAATGGGAATATTATCATTCAATATTTAAATTAGAAAAAAATAGGATAATACAAGTATGCCCTAAAATAAACAAATACTTTGTTATTTTAAACAATTTAATTAAAATGAAGGTCAAGTTTGCAACACAGCTAAATAAAAATAACAGAATATTTTATAATTAAGTACGATATTAAAAAAAAATACTTTTTTAAACTTCATTGAATTGTTCAGATATTTAGCAAGTCTATGACTGTCGGAATCAGCTTTTATAGAAATAGGGAAAATGAACTTTTTAAAAACTCTAAAGAAACAAAACAGTTTACTCTGCTTTTAAATTATTTATTTGACGCGCTAAATGGTACAAAAATGAAACAAAATGTTGTGTAATATTTTCTCTTATTTTAGTATATTTAAGCTTTTGTAACAGGTATGTTTTATTTTTGAAAAACTATTTATGTAAAATGTGTGTTGTAAAAGAGTGTAAATAATTTCTTGACTTTTTTATTTAACAATCGTAGATTCTAAATAAAGCGATGGAATGGTAAGATTCTTGGGAAATAGATGTGAATCAAGAGCTGATAAAAGATAATTAATTTTAATACGTCAAATATCTGAAGGACTTGGAGTAACCAGCGCCGGATCTAGGGAGGGGGCGAACCGGGGCACTTGCCCCGGAAGTTTTGGTCGGGGCGCGCCAAATTACAAAATAAGTTGTGTATATATTATATGTATATTAATAGTTTTTATTCATTTTATGATAAAAGTATTATACAAATTACAATTTCTATTTCCATTTGACTTTATGGTTATAACAACAATGGGAAAAACTTAAAAACCCAATCGAAATTATTTGTCTACTAAATATATTTTCTGCGCCTCATTGTAGTATATTTTATTGCTAATAGCATATCTACAAACTATAAATTACGATAATCAGATAACACATGATGTTAAAATCCGATTAACAATACTGATAAATTATTTTTTCTTCGACATGTAACAACTATCAAATTCATATTTAGTTTGTGTCAAGATACTGTCGACTGTTGCTATACATTAATAATATTGGTATTATACATTTATACTATTATGGATGAAATAAAAAAATCAAAAAAATAATTATCTGGTTATGCTTTCAAGAAAAAGGCCGATGAAAAAAAACTCGAGAAGAAACAATCAGCATTATTTTTAAATACTTGGCTTCAAGATGGTAATAGACAAACAGGTAAATTATTTTTATTATTAAATAGTTTATTCTTAATTTATTAAAATAAATATTTTATATCTTAGTTTTAATATTTTTTTGTTAATTATTTTAAGTTAAATGTTATATTAAAGAATCATGAAATAAATAAAAAATAATTTGGCTAACTCAATATAATTAATGGTATTAATGGTAATATTCTTATTTCTCTTGGTGAATATCCTTTGCCATATTCAACAAAAATTAAATACTAAGACGATAATTATAAATTCATTTGTTTTATTAAATTTGGAAATAGGTTTTATATTTTTAAAGTAAATTGTAAATATAATACTTAAATAAGTATTTTATCATCGTGTTGGCAATATCTGTATAGAAAGCATTGGCCTTTATATTGAATATAATATTAACGTTTGTTATTTGCATAATATTTATAATATAAATTAAATAATAGATACAATTTAATAAAACAGTTCATAATTTATTGTTTCAATAGAACTTGAAGGTCTAGAGACTGAAACTATAGAAAATAAATTACCAGAATATAATGATGGGTCTGAATGGTCTGATAATGTTTTAATAAACAGTGAACAAAATTTTGAAAACATCATTGACAATTTACCATCAACTTTAGATTACAAAGACCCTAGTTCATGGCCAAATTTACTTTTAGATTCCCATAGGTCATACATAATAAAATCAAGATTAAACTATAATGAAAATTTAAAATTTATAAATTCAGAAAGAGAAGGCAGGTCTGTTACACCCAATTGGTTTATTAAGAAACTTACAAATTGACAATCATGTCGCTGTACTTGGTTAACTTATTCTACTTCTACAAATTCTCTTTTTTGTGTTCCATGTAAACTTTTTCATCATTCAAATAATACAAACCTATCAAATTCAAAATTGGTAACCGATGGTTTTATAAATTGGAAAAAATCTTCAGAAAGATTTTTGGAACACGAAAATTCAGTTCTTCATAGACAAAATGTTTGTACTTTAAAGTCATTAAAAATATCATTAAATACAGGACAAGGGAGTATTGATAAAGAATTACAAAATCTAATAAAAACTGAAGAAAATCATTGAAAATTAATTTTGAAAACTATTGTTGATATTATTATGCATTTAGCATCTGAAGGAAGCAGTGGCGTAGCTGGAGCTCAATCAAGGGGGAGGGGCTATTTAAAAATTGTAATACACCACAAGTCCACAAAATATTGTGAGGAATTCAAAAGTTTCCATTAATTATTTTTAACCGTATATTAATGTTTAATTAATTGCTTACCATTTATTTGCTGTTATAAAAAAAATGTATGATATACATATTATATTAAATTCTAAAGTCATGTAACACTCTTACCGCGGCAGTACAACAAATCAGAAAAAAAATATTTACAACAATTTTCATAGTAATATAGATCTATTTTTTACTCTTGAAAATTGATCTATGATTGATTCAACGTCCACTTCAATATCCCTATGGATATTTAATAAAGCCAAACCAGTTAGTCGTTCCTCACCCATCTTTGCTCTTGACCAAGTTTTTAATCTAAAACAAAGCATCATGCAACAGCGTAAAAGCAAAATCGAATTTAAGCAATTTATTTATTTATAATATATTATATAAATAAATATGCATAATTATTAATTATAAGTAGTGAATAATTTATGAATAATAAGTAATAAGAATAACTAACTACTAAATAAATGTTTAATAATTATCTTAGTAAATAACATAGTCTTAACTGAAGAATATTGAAGCAGTAATTTATAGTTCTAAAAGTTTGTAGTTTAAAGTCTAGTAATAAAGCATTAGGGAAATTTAACAAAAATAAATAGCTTAAAGATTTTACCTGCGCAAAGTGGAAAAGCTGCGTTCAGCAGTTGCTACACTAATTGGCAAAGAAGCAAGAATGTGAAGGAAAGAACTAATATTAGAGTAAATCATATCAGAACACTCATCAATTACTTCTATGATATTTGATGGTAGACCATTACCACCTTTGTAATGGATCCATTTGGTATACCACAATTCTATTTCTGACTCAAACAGCACATCTGTGGTATCTTTATAAAATGAATATTTATTTTTTATTTCATTAAATATTTCTTTCCTTTCGTTGTTCGTCAACTTTACTAAATGCTTAGGAACTAATTTGGTTATAGCTTTAAGTGTCTGGTTTTCATGATTTCCAAATCTTCTACACATGTCATTAATAATACCGTCTAATAATGGAATGAAAATAGTAATTTTGTAAAACTGTTCACAACTATTTACATTGAGTGGATTTGATCTATTGTTCTGTTTACCAGCAATCCTTGGTATTTTTATATCTATATCTAGTTCTTCCATCAGATCTTTGCATTCATTAAAAATAGTTTGAAAGTTAGTATCACAATCTGAACGGTTGTTCTTAAGAATTGAAATTATATTTTCAATGACTTCAGAAGAAGTTAATATATCTTGGTTTTTTCCTTGTAGTGTCTTACTTGCGTGATACGTCACAGCTAATACAGATGATAATGAGTAGAGAGAAATTATAAATTCACAGTTCGAAATTGAAAACAAAAGGGTTTTGGCTTTAGAAGATGATACTATATCATCCCATTTTGATATAGATGTAAGTGCATTAATAACCTCAGGTAATGACATTTTAAAATGCAACACACTATCATGCCTTTCCACCCACCTGGTCTGACAAATACTTACAAATTGTTTTTTGAGCATTTTTTTTAAAATGAAATTGCGTTTAGCTGATGCGTTAAAAAAAGATATAACTTGTTCCATGATACCAATACAGTTACGAATGGATTGAACTGTAGATGACTTTGAAATTGATAGATTCAGAGCATGATTATTGCAAGGACAATGAATTGCATTTTTTGTTGACTGCTGAATACGCTGAACAGCCCCAACTATAGTAGAAACCATCACTGCACAGCCATCAGTAGCAATACCTACACAATTATCAAATTTTAAGCCAAGTTTGGACATCATTTGTATAACTATATCACCAAAAAATTCTCCAGTCAATTTTGGTTCTATCTGGTTTAAATCTACTTCATCGCTGTCTTCATTGTCATTGTCCATAGATGAATGACAATCAATAAATGTAACAAATCTTTCAAAAACTTTTCCCGAGTAAATATATCTGATATTTAAACTCATTTGAAAGACTGTTGAGACATCAGTTGTTTCATCGAATATAATACTGTAGTACTTAGCCTGTTCAGTATCTTTAATGATTTTAAATATAATTCCTTTTCTAATACACTCTATTAATTCATTTTGAATTGTGGGACTTATATAAGTTGCTTTTGCATTATTATTTTTTAAATGATTTTCAAGAGTTTTGTCACCTGATAAAATTCTAAACTTTAAAATTTCTCGGAAGTTGCCTTCATTAATAACAGTTTCTGATGAATGAGGTTCAGAAGAAAGTATACCATAATCTTTATGTCCTCTTAAAGCAATATTTTGGCGTCCTAAGAACATGATACTCTCAATAATTGGTACTAAGCGCTCTCTATTTTCTTTAATTTATTTCATACGTTCAGTATCAATTATGTTAATTACAACTTTATTTGGGTTTGAAAAAGTTTTTTGAAAATCGAAAGAAAATTGAACACAATTTTTATGATAGTCATTATTTTGATGTGTTTCTAATAGCCCATCTTTTCCTAATAGTTTGGCAAACTGGTTTAACGGCTCAGTAATAAGTCGTTTCAATTTTTCTGTACCCCTTCGACCGCCATGCTTAGATGTTAGGAAAAGTACACAGTACTTACAAAATAATCCATTTTTTGATCTTGAATATTCAAGCCATGTAAATTGTTCAAAGTGATTTTTTCTTAAATAACGCTTAAGTTATTTACCATTTTTGTTTGAATAGAAAATGGGTAGATAAAATGTTCATCTGGCACATTTGAACGTTTTAACAAGGAAGCTTTAGTATGGTCATCTATATTTAATCCAAACAAATTTCCAATATCTAATTCTTCTGAAACGTAAAAAGGCATAAAAATAATAGTATAATAAAATAAAAATCTGAAATAGGTACCTACTAAAATATGAAAATTAAAATTATACCTACCATTAATGTTGATTATCATCAATTTGTTTTTTTTCATCATTTTCTAATGTTTCACTTTTTTTAGTAGGACATGAACTAAAATATTTTCATTAGATTTATTAGTTGTAAAATAATCATTTATTCTCTTCATAACGAAACAAAAAAAAAAAAAAATCAATAAATAATAAACAAAACAGTTGTAAAATGTATAGAAAAATTGGGTGCAAAACACTTAGCACTTCAGAATACTTCAGTACTTCACAGTTCGCATTAACCAACGTCTAACATTCATATTTTATAGCAATTTTCATATTATTTTGAATGTTGATATGTATATTATCAGAATTCGGCGTCTTTAGTTATCATTTTTGTACCACCAGGCTCCTACGTAAGGCGGTTAGCCTAGGATGGCAAGCTAAAAAAAAACCCAGATTATATAATAAGCTATCGTACATGGAGTGGGTGACCAATATTATAACAAATAAACTATTAATTTATATGCACCGTCGTGCTATAAAAATATATTGTAACACTCGTCATATAAAATACACAGACACAATATTATAATAAAAATACGGGCGCCCAAATAAAATAAATAGAAAATTAATATAACAGACAATCAATAATAAATAATAATAATGAACGTGATCGATATCACTGTTATCACGGATAGTATATAAACAAAATAACGATACCAATAATCTGCTAATCTCCGCCGACGACTGATACCCTCGCAGTGTGACCACCAGACTTGCTGCGTTTAATTACTGGATCCGATATCACTCTATTTTAGGTGACAGGCGCCAGGTCATTGACACACTAATTTGCGAGATATTTTTATTACGTACTTCACGTACTCGTAATGGAGCAAGGGACGAGACGAAAATTAATGACGACGTCCCGCACAACGACACAATAATAATACCTTAGACGATGCAGCGATCTTGCAACAAAAGACACGAATAAATGCGCCCACGCACCACGCACAACAGTGGCGATATCCCGCACGACAGGATATAAAAAAGAGATATAATTAAAGAAACGGTCCGCAAATGTTTTTTAATAAAACTACGTCAACGATACCGAATGACACAAAAATGGCACAAAATGGCCCACAATGAAAAACGCCGCACAAGCGACAAAGACGACGTCTCGTACGACGGTCGCGGAAGAACAGTACGTACTGTGCGTAGGTGGATGTCCACGGTTGTCTTATAGGCAAGAGAGGGGGGGCCGACTGTTGAACTTGCCGAGCTTAATCTATACAAAGGTCGTCGAACTTAGTCTCGGAATAACGCGATAGATAATAATAATATTATATCTTGAACAATTTTAGTGACTTGATAATAATACTACGATAATGTGCATAGTTGGAGGCAAACGCAATCATAACATTCATAACGCGGCTACCTCCACAATCATTTTGATGATATGACAGATGTAGATGGTATTCCGTGGTAGTGTGATCTCAGTGTATTACTACAACCGTGGTATATTAATTTAGACAAGAATTGGCGAAAAAATTATCAATACTTTTTGGTAACGTTGATAAAAATTTAAAATACGAAATAAATAATAAATATCACTTATATAAATACTATATTATTTTATTACCTATATATATACAGGATATAATCGTGATCAAAACATCAAGGAAGTGCATTTCGAGGAAATGATGAACTTGTTGAAAATATTGGAAAATCTAATCAAAGTGGTAAATTTTTAAATCTAATAAATTTAATTTCACACTATAATGAACCGTTAAAAGAACACCTTGAGCGCCATAAAAAAGGAGGTTTAACGTATTTTTCGCATGGTATTCAGAATGAATTTCTTAAAATTATATCAGATAAAACAAAAAGGGAAATAATTAGTAAAATAAAAAGTACTAAATACTATTCTATTATTTTTGACTGCACACCAGATACATCTCATGAAGAACAAATGTCAAAAATGATTCGTTATGTAGTCGCTAATGAAAACAGGTGTGAAATAGTTGAAAGTTTTCTTGGATTTATTCGTGTTTACAAAAAAACTGGTGAAGCGTTATCCGAAGATATTATAAACAGTATATTACAAAATGATTTGAGTTTAGACGACTGTCGAGGTCAGTCTTATGATAATAGAGCAAATATGGCTGGAAAATCAAAAGGCGTGCAAGCTAAAATACTTTCAAAAAATGATTTAGCAGTTTTTATTCCATGTTCTGCGCATTGTTTAAATTTAATCGGGGTAAACGCAACAAAATCAATACCTGAAATAGAATCATTTTTTTGAATTATACAAAAATTATTTAATTTTTTTTCTAGTTCCACCCAAAGATGGGATATTTTAATGGGCAATCTTCAATTATCTTTAAAGGGTTACAGTACTACAAGGTGGTCTTCAAAACAGAAAGCAGTTAGAGCATTAAACTTACAACTATCTAAGATTCTAAGGTCATTTAAGTGTTTGGTTTACTAAATGAAGAAACATTATCTGCTGAAGCTAAATTTGATGCTAAAAACTTGTTAAAAGCAATAAATAAATTTTTATTTATATGTATGCTAATCACGTGGGACAAAATTCTTAGTACAATTGATCGAGTAAACATAATATTGCAAAGTTCAAAAATAACGATTGATATGGCTGTTGCACATTTACGTAGCTTGATACAATTTTTTGAAAAATTTAGAGAAGATGGAATTGATGAAATATATATTGAAGCAGAAAAAAAAGCTGAAATTTTAGGTATTGTAACTGAGTATCAAACTAGTAGACGTCGTAAGAAAAAAAAGATGGCTGGTGAGCTTGCCGAAGATGAAATAATAACTTTAAGTGAAAAACAAAAATTCAACATTTTAATCAAATCTGCTATAGATAATATTTTATCAGGATTAAGATATTGTTTTGAGTCAATGGAAAATATTGAATCTACATTTTCATTTTTAGATGGTAAGATGTTGTTTAAAATGTCATTAAAGGATGTAAAAAACATTCAATTGACCTATGTAATAAGTATGAAAGAGACTTAAATAAAATTGAATTTATATACGAAATTGGAAGTTTTAAACAACTTACTTTTGCAACACACTACTATATGGAAATTGTTATGAAATAATAAATTTTATTTATAAAAATAATCTAAAAGATGCATATCCCAATATTTCAATAGCATATCAAATATTTTTGACTTTACCTTTAACTTCAGCATCTTGCGAACGAATTTTTAGTATGTTAAAATTAATCAAATCCTATCTTAGATCTTCAACAAATCAAGACAGACTCAACCATCTTTCAATTATTTCAATCGAAAATCAAATTGCCAAAAATTTAGATTATGACGATATAATTAACGATTTTGCCGCCAGAAAAGCAAGAAAAACCAAAATTTAATGATAAATTATTTGATTATTGTATAATGATTATTTTCATGTATTAGTTTGTAATCATTTGTATTTAAAGTTTTTTATTTAATACATATTTTTTCTAATAAATATTTTTTTCTTTTATTTGCTTTGATTTTTTTTTTAGAGTTTAACTGGTACATAAATATAATTTTGGGCATAACAAAGGGGGGGGGGTCGCTAATTTTATACTTTGCCCCGGGTAAAAAATATACTAGATCCGGCACTGGGAGTAACTATAAAGTCAACAATTCAACTTTTTCAATATCTACTAAATGAATGTAAATTTGCATATTTATTAACTGCTAAGATGAATTAAGATAATTTAGAAGTAAGATATAAATCAAACGACCATTCATCAACGGTTACATTAATTCAGTTATATCGAACGTTAACAGCACATTTCTTATTGAAGCCAAAGGTGGAAATTGTACAACTAGTGTAGGCACCTATACGTATAATATTTAATGATGGATTTCTATAAATAATAATTTTTAATTGTAGACCAAAAAGGCAAAAACATATATTTGAAATAACATATTTAAAGAATATGTTGGATGAATCATTACAAAGTGAAAAAATTGGAGTCTTTAGTTGAAGAATAGGATTGTGAAGATATTTTTATAGAACATGATTATACAAAAAGTTCAGTATTTGATTGTGATTTATATTATTTATGGGGGTAATTAAACTCATTATTTCTTATTAATTACAGAACATTTAAATAATAATAATTTTTCCTTAGATATTTAGCTAGACGTTTGAGTTAAAAAATCTAATTGTGAATTGTGTATAAACGGATTAAAAAATTGTTCTCAAGTAACTAAAAGCTAATCAGGATTAATCAATTTAAAAAGTGAAGGTTTTTCCAATTCAACCAAATTAAATTTTGTTTAAAATTCTACAAGTGTTGGAGAATTGTTTTAGTAAGCAGTTGTAAGATATTTTTGAAAACACTTGAAAGTTTTGGAACAATAAATAAATAAATAAAAAAAAATTGAATAACGTGATATGAACTTTTACAGATATGATATTTTAAATAAAACAAAACATAATTTACAGTATTTGGATTATAGGTATAGATAATATTGATGACGTCCAAACACATTTGTAAGTATACTATAGTTATAAAGTACACTAAAATTCAAAATTCAAAAAAGCTATAACAGCTATAGTATATTTAGATAATAGTATAACAATATAAATGTTACAATTGGAAGTCAATTTGATAATAATTAATATGAATACCCATTTATGAATGATAATCATATAATATACAGTAAACATATAGGTAAAGATAATGAATATTAATAATATTAAGAGGACGTTGTACCTGTATGTGTTGTCTCCGTAGTCTTACATAATGCGTATACGACATGGTAAATTTTCATTCTCTAGTTTGAATAGTGTGTTGTCAGTTTTGATAATAGGTCAAATCACTAATATCAAAACTGACAACATACTATTGAAACCTTAGATCATAATACAATTGTATATGATCTAAGTTTGAAACTGGCAAATGAATATTTACTATGTCCTACTACGTGTGTAAGATGGAGACAATAACACATGAGAGTACAACGTCCTCTTAATAAAATATTAATTTCTACATAATACATAATATGTAATTAAATAAAAAATACAATTTTTGACCCCAAAAAAATAATGAAAATGAAACAAACATAATATAATTTTTCAAAACATCCCAAATATTAAAATTATATAATAAGAAAACACTAAAAAACTTTATAAGATACAAATTATTTAAAAAAATAGCTCTGGGTTGAATACCATAGTCATTATCCGTTTAACCATAACTGCAATAGATTTTCCTCTAACAGAGGGAAGTTGTTGCACCTATTAAATTATCAATTTATTAATTACCTGTCTTTATAAATAAAATGTTTGACTTTTTAAACTTAAAGATCATAAAAACTTACAAAATATGAACGATAAGTCTTGTCACTAGATATTTTACACTCTATTTCAATTAATTCATCATATGTATTGATAGGTAATTCATTATCAAATTGTGAAAATTGAGAAAATTTTGCAGTTTCTTGTAATATTGATGATGTTTTTTCATCTTCAGCTAATTTGATTAATATGTTTTTTTTATCCATTGAGCGCATTTCATATTTTAGAGTAAGAAGTTGATGAATAACTGACTTTTTAAAAGTATTATCTGTTAACAAAAAAATTAATTTTATTTAGAATAATACTTTACAAGATAATTTAATTTAGCGAACTAAACAACTAGAAGAATTAAAATTATAATTACCATCTTGAAAATTTTTTTTATTATTTTATGTTTGATTGTTAGATGCAGATTTTTTTGTTGTAAACAATAGTAAAATATAAAATATAAAAACTATACTAAACAAAAGTTAACAATTATTTAGATACCAACCAGAGAATAGATGTTTTGGACTACCCTGGATACCAATATCTGCTGGAAATAAGTTTCGTTTTACTCCTTTAAAATAAGCAGTAATAAGAAATAATTTTTAAAAAACCAAAAAATTTAAATGTTCATACCATATGACTGAGATGAATTTATTGTTGGTGACACCCTGATATTGCCATAAGAGTTTTTTTCTAAAAAAACATAATAAGTACATGAAATTATAAAACAAAAAAAAATCAAAATTATAGTATGTATAGTTGTTAATAAATTGAATAAAAATACCAAATATCGGAGATTTTGTTGACTCAATTAGTATTTTTGATGCTGTGATATTATATGTAGAAGTATGAGGTATTTTTTCTAGGTTATCCAATACTATTATAGGACTCTTAATTTTGTCTATAAAAATATATATTTCATTTTTAAATATGGCCATTATCAGATATATTCATAAGTAGGGCTCGGAACTTAATGCACCCAATTAAAACTATTAATCATCGAATATGCACTATAAATTTCTAATATTTTTTTCTGTATCGTCAAGTTTACTTATGAACAATAAATCTAATAACCCAAAAAACATGCAAATGCAACAACTTCCGAACCCTAGTTATAATTTAATATATATGTAGCTATAAACCTAGTACCTATTTCACCTTTGTTTAGAGAAGCTTTTAATGGAGACCATCCAGCTAACAACTTTTTATTACTAGACTACTAGAGTCTGGATCTAATACAACATAAATATATAAATGTTATGTTATTGTAAGATTTAAAGACTGATTTATAAACTAGTAATATATATATGAAAATTAAAATTAAAAAATGTACCTAGGTACTCAATTGTTATGAAATGATAATTTATCATAGCAAAACAGTATAAAATTAAGGAAAATATTAATTACCTGAATGATAACGTGGAATTGAATTACTGTTGTCATCAGGTTGTTCATGGTCTAAAAAAAAACTTACATAAAGTAAAAAAAATTTAAAAAAGTTGTAAATAAAATATATTTTAATAATTTTATTAAAGAAGGTAACATCAAGTTAATTGTAACTAGTGCTCGCCATTACACGTGTAATGAACTACACGGGTACACGTGTTCTTAACTGAAACGGGATTAAGGCCCGTGTAATTAAAATACACGTACATTCTACCCGTGTACCCGACATTATCCGTGTACCTACAATCTACATACCCGAAATTACCCGTATATTTTATTTTTCACGTGTTTGTGTTGAAACTATCGTGATTTCTCAATTTTTTTTTTTTCTTTATTTTTTTATTAATAGCTCATAATAGTTAATCGAAGTGTGAGTAAAATAATAATTTAGGTAATTACTGTAGATAAATAATAAGACTTTATGATTATGTAAATAGGTACTTTAATATAAATGTAACATACAACTGAACTGCTTCAATGCAGTGGCGGCTTTGGGGGTATTTTTTTGGTGAGGCGACTTATGTATCAACCCCCCCCCCTCTTCATAACAAAAATTAAACTTCATAATAATGGAATTTAAAAATATAAAAATAATTATAACTATAATAATATACTTGTTTCGTATAGTAAATAATATAATAAAGTGAACATTTTAAAACTTGGTAGTCCTGAAAAGGACTTTTTTAAGTATACATTATACCATTGATTATAGAATAAAAGAATACATCGATTTTATTATTTTTCATATGATCACAGTTGTTAGTCCTAAAAAGAACTGTTTAAGTCCTAAAAAGAACTGGTTAAGTAAAGTATTCGCTTTCTGAATCAATATAATAAAAGACTATTCAATTTTATTATTTGTTACATGACCAGAGGATAGTCCTAAAAAGAACTGGTTAAGTAAAGTATTCGCTTTCTGAATCAATATAATAAAAGACTATTCAATTTTATTATTTGTTACACGACCAGAGGATAGTCCTAAAAAGACTTTTTAAGTAAACCTAGTCTTGAAAAAGACTTTTTAAGTAAACCTAGTCTTGAAAAAGACTTTTTAAGTAAACCAAGTCTTAAAAAAGACTTTTTAAGTATGCAATGTTCTGAAACTATGAATTAAATAAAACTATATTAAACTATTATGTTTTGTATGTTAAATTTATACTCCTATCTTTTTGATTAGCATATATGTTTATAATATTATCATAAAATGATTCTGTCTCTTTAAGTTGATAGATCAAGGACTTTTCAATTGATAGTATAGCGAGGGAACTTAAACGAATTTGTGAAATACTATTTCGAGAATAGGTTTTAATTCTTTTGAGGCAAGAGAAACTTCTTTCATTTGATACACTAGTTGATGGTATGGTCAAAATAAGAATAAATAACTTATAAACTTCAGGTAAAATGTCTTTCAATGTATCTTGTTCAATAATTTTAACCATGTCATAAATATGTAATAAATTTTGATATTTTACATCACTATACAAAACCTCCAATTCAACTTTTAATTTAATTATATCACAAAATATATTAGAATAAGTTAATTTCAAATTATTTAAAGCATTTTCTGGAAATTTACAAGAATATTCTTTAAATTTAGTTACATCAGCTAACTGTAAAAAAAGTAATTTATTTGTGTCTTGAAATCTAGTATTTAATTGCATTAGAATATTATCGATTATTTCATAAAATAATATTTTAAAATTTGATTGATTGTTAGATTCATTTCTTGTAGCTTTTGGAGGTTTTGTAAGAGTAATAGCTTGATTAAATAATTTTAAAAATTCAGACTCATTTCTTTTTTTATTTATAAGCTCACATGTTATATTTATTTTTCTTAAGCAAAATTCTATAATAACGTAATTATTATTTCGTGCATTTCTTATCAGTTTATTGCTATTTTTTGGTAATAAACACGAAATAATATTATACTTTCATAAAATAAATGATAATTCATATTATTAAAATTCGTAAAGAAGAATTTTTTTCAAATAAAATCATAAAAATGTTAAAAATTATTAGCGAAATGTTATTGTCAAGAAATATACTTTTAGCGTATTATTTGCTACAAAATTTTAGGTGAGGCGGCGCCTCACTTGCCTCACCCCCAAAGCCGCCACTGCTTCAATGACTGTAGAACAGTACACAGTTTGACGGTTTAAGATATGTGCACAATGTGCTTACAACAATCGAATACTAATATTCATTGTATATTTCAACATGAGTAAATAAATATATCTAAGAAATTGATAATTGATATTGAAAAATAATAGAATATTTATATGTTATATACTTTACTAATTTGAATTTCTTTTGAAAAAAAAAAATTATAAATTAATAAATTAATGTTGTGTTAAAATATTACGTAATATTTTGGTTAACACGAAATATAGGCCATAATAATAACTAAATAAATAAATCCAAAACTTTTAGAAAATGTGATAGATAAAAATTAAAATAACTAACAAAAACGTATAAACAAATAAATAAATAGTAGCAACAATAATATCAATAATAATAATAATGTATAGAGGTATATTGGTAAGTATTTATTCCTAAAATGTTATCAATAATAAATAAATAATAAACCAACAACAAATCACCCTCGATCTCCTTACAATAATTGTTTGTTTTGATAAAGGAAAACCAACATATTTACCGTTTCGGGCGCCAAACAACTTCTCTAAGCCGTCACAATGTTTCCAGCAGTCGAGAAACACCGTTCGGAACTTACTGACGTTGCTGGTATCCCTAAATACTTAACAGCTAAAACAACCATTAATGGATACTTCGTTGCACGCGTCTTCCACCATTCCAATGCATCAAAATCAAACCGTAATAGTGGTTCTGCCAAGTAATTTTTAAATTGAACTGTAGAATCATCTGTATTACAGTTGCCCTTATCACCGTATAGAAACGCAAGTCCCCCGAAGCTATTTTTTGTCTCAGATGTTTGAATTTGCATATCGTCATTATGTTCACTTATATCATCTAACAAACTCTTGACTCGGGTTCGAATTTCTTCTCTTGCATCTGCTGCATCATGTTCTAAATCTTTGTATTTTGGGTCGAGAAAAGATGCGATTTGTCGAGCAGACGCAACACTAGAAGGATTCCAGTTTAACTTGAAACGGTCTTTTAATTCTTGTATTACAATGTATTTGAAATTTTGAGCAATTTCATCGTCATTTATCTGAGGCTGTAAATGCTTTTCTATAACAATGTTAAGGAGAGGCCTGACCATTGAAATTGAACAATACTTTTCACCACAAAATACAGTTGTAATTATTTGTAGAGGCTTAAGTAATTTAACTATAGTTTCTATAGCTGCCCATTGGTTCTCGGTTACTTCGAACTTTTGTGCCATTGCTGCTGTAGTAACTGTGCGATCAGCAAAGACATTTGATACTGGACACCTATTTTCATAAAGTCGATCCAACATCATGAATACGGAGTTCCATCTGGTTTTACAACTTTGAATTAAACATTCCGTTGGTAAACCAAGTTGTTCTTGCTTAGTCTTTAAACATTGAGTGGCCACATTTGAATGTTTAAAATGACCAACGATTTTATTACTTAATTGAATTAATTGTTCTATTTTATCATATTTCAAACCATTGTTAATCGCAAGTTGTAAAGTATGCACGGAACATGTACGGTCATTTTTTTCTGTAATATTAGTAAGTAAATTGACAGCATTCAAAACATTTTTTGCGTTATCAGTAACTACTGCCATAACTTTTTGTTCGATTTCCCATTTACTAAAAGTAGTTTCCAACTGATTACTTAGATTGAGAGCTGTATGGCGGTCCTCCAATTGGTGAGTTGTCAGAGTGTAAGATTTTGGGCACCACTGGTCATCAATAAAATGTGAAGTAACTGTTATATACGATTCTAGAGATATTGATGACCAACAGTCAGATGTACAACTCTTGGCATTTCTTAATTCTTTTTTTATTTGTTCTTCAACCGACGATTTAAATGCTTTGAGTCTTCGTTTTATAGCTCCTTCTTTACATATTAAATAATTTGGTTCGATGATAGCCATGAACTGTTGAAACCCAGAACTTGAACAAAATGATAATGACATTTGGTTGATCGCATTCATTTTAGCTAACGCTTGGTGGATTTGTTCTGTTCTCTCAGAACTACAAATGTTATTATGCTCAAGGTTCTTATTCATAAAAGTTCTACTAGAGGCCGTTCTGGTAAAAGTGAAACGTATACAACGCTCAAGAGATGGCGTTGAATTTCATATCGCCGCCGCGGCGGTCACTCGTAACCACGCCCACTTTCACCAAAGAGGGGCTACGCGCAATAGTCTCGGGAGCGGCACATTATTATTTCACGGACCGCCGTCTAGAACGTTTCGCGTCAATGCTATTTTGTATTTATATCACTTGCGTAATTTGAAATTTGAATTTGATAAGCGCGCGCTCGCTTGTGCGTTCATAAACTAATTTTACGATATTATTTTTCGTATTATTGATTGAAGTTTCTGTTCCCTAAATATGTATGGAAATACTTAAATTAAACTATAAAAGCTATTTTACAACATAGTAATTATTTAAAAAACTATCAGTTACAATTTAATAATACTAATAGTTTATAATTTGTTGCCATCGATTAATATAATGTTTATGAATAAAATATAATTACAATTTAATTTATAGTTATAAATACAATAAATGTACATACAAATTAAACAAACCAATATATTAATCACTACATTCATTAATATAAATAAATACATACATTATTAATTTTGATGGTTTTAAACCATTTCATGCTACAAATTCGGATAATTATTGTTTTTTTTTTTATGACAATGAAAGTTTTTTATTTCCAACGCATCAAACTCTTGATTTTTAATGTACGAGTACCTAGCTGTGTTTATGAGACCGAAGTATTAAATTATATGAGTAGGTAATGCTAGAAAAAAGTCTTGCCAAAAAGTTTGATAACAAATGTGTCCACAAGTATAGTTAATATAACTATCGCAACAAAGAATATCCCCATCATTAGCCCCAACACGCTGTAAACCAACCCCATAATTTAAAAAATTTGTCTTCCACCATTTGTATGTTTTTGTCTATCAAATATTTAAATTGAATACCTTGATATTCTCTGATACTAAACCTAAGAAAATACATTTTATTTATAAATATATGACCCGGAAATTCATGTATTAAAAATTAGTTAAAAAAGCATGCACTAATACACATTTAAAATCGTCAAAACATGTAGATAATATGTTTTTAATAAATATAGATATCGAATCGAATTAAAAAAAAAAAATACCTTTTAAATAATAGGTACGATTTTACTTTCAATTTGTGTTTATTAAAAATGTAATATAATAATATAAACATTTGATAATTTTATACCTTTTACCTCGTACATTTAAAAAAAAAACTAAACATATTATAGTTGAATAAAAAATGTATAAAATAATATAAATGAATGTACTATATGTATTCATAAATTTATCTCAAATATTAGATACCAATAGATGAAATTGGTGTGTATTTAAAATATATCAAATCCTATTTAAAAAAAAAAATTTATTTTTTCATTGCCTATCGAAATTTGGTAACAAAAATTTATTGTAATTGCTGAAAAATAGATTACCTATTATACTAATTATTAGACTAAACGATAAAATTATTGAAAAATATGCAAAAAAATTCAAAATAAAATGTCGTATTACGATTATGTTTGTCGTTTTATTTATTTACAGTTATAAATCTAAGTAGGTATGTACGTGTAAGCAAGTAAACACGAATCACTGTTAGGTATACTAATTTAATTTTGTCACATTTATTTTCTCATTAAATTTTTATTTTATTATGTTTATGTACGTATGAATGTTTTTATTTTTTTGATTTTTGTGTCTCTCATCACGTTTTAGAGTAGTAATAGTGCTTTGATTTTTGACTTCAACCCCTCTTTGAAAAGGAAATTGAATCTAGTTGGTACATTGAGGTCAAAAGTAAAATATGCTGTGCAGTAGTTTTCAAAAGCGTCAGGAAAAACCCTGAAAAAGTAACAGAAAAACGGGAAATTTTACATATATATAACCACTTTTCGACAAAATCGATTTTTTGATTATATAATATATATTATGTTATATATTTACGATTAAATTTTCAAAATATTTAGAATTTGTTTAAACTATTAATAGACCAATGAAATTTAATTTTTTTTTCTTGAAATATCGATAAAACAAATTCGGCTTTCAAAAAATCTTTAAGGTTTATTATAAATTGTTCTTATGGAAGTAAAAAAAAAAAGTCAAAAATCGTTAGTCACATTTTTTGCTTATAAGCATTAAAAGTTCAAATGTTTACAAAATATTTCAAAATTGCGAACATTTGCAAGGCATTTTGAAGTTGAAAATTCATAAAATTTTTGTAATAATTTATATCTAAGGTTAAAAAAACCCAACACAAGGTTATCCATAACATTTTCTTCAATTAACTATAAAAAAAATTCCAGCGTCAATATAGAAAAAATTTTATGAGCATATGAAATTGATTTGTTTACGAAATCAAGTAAAATATTGTACATCACAATTATTTAAATATAAGTTATCATATAATAATATATCCTATACTAGGTAATTATACTATAGACTGACAAATCATCTCCGTACGTAAAATGAATCTATTAAGGGGGTTGTATCAGAACATGTTTTAAGGTGTAATATTTAGGCAGTTATTATTACATGCATTTTTGAACGGTGTCATTGTGTGAGTAGTTAATGAACATTAGTGTGCGTAATCTATTATCTGTGTAATTACTGCATTGTCGTACCACCGGCGCCTACCTATTAGCTGTAATATGCGGGTATTCTCAGAACTACGATGATAATAATCAAAATAAATGTTGATATATATATATTATTTACATATTTTATCTCTGTGTATTTAATTTACTCGATCGGTACACCGTACACATATAAATGGCTATAATGATGTTTCAATATGAATAATATGATACTAATTATATATTTAAATATTAAAACACATCAGAAAAAAAGTATTTAAATGCACAATACTAAATAATACGTCAATCACTTTATTATTTCATATTCATTATTATATTACATTATTTTTTTATACAAATAATATAAAAAGTTATCTTACAAACCATCCCTGATTGGCAATCCACGCTCATATCTCGAATCAATTAGTTCTAAAATCATATTATTCATATAGAATGATGATAATTGGGGCTCCATAGAACTGGCCCAAAAATTATCATCTCTCAATATTTTTTCGAATAAAATACCTATTATTTAAGAAAATAATTATTAATTTAATGAATAAAAGATGTTTGTAATTGTATAAACTAGAAATGTTATTTACCTTTTGGAGTCCAAATACAAAAATAACAATAATCTCTTCGTGAAATATGTAATGCTCCTTGAATTTGATAATAATAAATGTCATTTGTTTTTAAATGTAATTCATTATTTTTCAAAACACAGCCTGTAACGAGAAATAGTTATATAGCACACTACCACGGCAATAATACTACTACCACCACCAGTGGAGTATACCGGAACTAAAAATTACGCTACGCGCATCACAACAATACATCATGCGCGCACCAGATCGCGTTAACGAGCGATTCTGTATAAACAGCTAGCGTGGTCGGCATTTTTATAATACTTAAAAGCCGTCCACGGCGTACATTTCGTAATCAGCATCACAGTTACATTCTAGCAAAAGCCTAATGCTAATTCACAGCCTCACAAGTTACCTACGAATCGTAGTAATACGGCAAAAGACCATATTGGCTACCCGGATAACTGTCACCGAGGAGACCACACGACTAGGCATAAATACAGCCCGTCGATCGATAATAAGACACCTCCCACCTTCCAGTTCCCTCCCGATCGATAAGTCATATTACGACGGAGATGATATAGAGGAGTACATTTGGTGTGTACTAATGCCCTGTATCGTTGTCTCCATACTGATATGACTGTCGACCTGTATCGCAAGCTACCGATAACTTAACGCCGCCGCCGATAGGAGTCCAGCCAAGCCGCGACCCATCCGCCGACAATCAGACACTGCAGCCCAGAGGACCATTGCCACAGCCCAGGAACAGTACGACGCCGCCGATAGGAGTCAAGCCAAGCCGCGACCCATCCGCCAAGACGCCGAGTACACCTGACAATCGTCCCTATCCCACTGTCACTGTTTTTGTATACGGACTATGGTAATACCATAGTATACTACCTATACAAAAATATATACTTTTTCCTCCATACTTCCCCCAGTAGTATTGTGTACGGACTACGGCAGTACCGTAGTAGTATACCTACACAATATTATTTGGATCAACCAATCCATCCTCCCCTCAGGTTATACACCCGGACACCGTGAGTTAATATTATATATATATATATATATGTGTCATCTGTGTTGTGTATCGTATTTACTTTTATTATATGCTAAAAGCAAATTAATCTGACAAAAGAAAATAATGTAATTTATAATTAATTATTGTAAAGATTATATTACTTAAATAAAGTATACGGATTTGACGCTCTAAAACGGAAAGTTTAGTAGTGTAAGTCATTTCGTGACAATTGGCGCCCAACTTCAAGGCTCGATTTGGAAGAAAATTCTACTTCGACTCCGAGATCTTCACCATTTTGCAAAGAAGAAAAAAAAAAAAAAAAAAAAAAAAAAAAACTACATCTTTAAAAATGCCACCGAAAAGGCAGACAATCAATGAAGAAACATTCCAAACATTCAAAAAAGAAATCGAAAGGAATAGTCAATTTCTGGTACAACAACTATTAAAAAAGATAAACGATAATGAAGAAAACTACAATAAAAAGATCAAAAATATTAAAGAAGATTACGATGAAAAAATCGAAAAACTTAAAAAAGAAGTACGAGAAATCAACAATAAAAATCAAAATAATATGACACGTGTGGAGGAGCATAACGTACGGAACTCCAACATAGAAATATCAAAACCGACATTTTATGGCAATCAAAAAGATCAACACCCGATAGATTTCTTACAAAATTTAGAAGAATATTTCAAAGTCAAACAAATAAGCAGAGAAGAAAGACTGATCGTCATGCGAGACTGTCTCAAGAACGCTGCAAATAATTGGTACTTAACAATCAAATTTCAAATTAAAAATTACTCTGAGTTTAGAGATGCGTTTATTGATGAATTTTGGTCGAGAGAAATACAAATTCAGACATGGAGTAGTTGTCTCAACACATCACATGTACCAAATAATACTACATACAGAGAACACTTCTCACAATGGGCATCCCGACTACGTCACCTACAAGTCCCACAATTATCAGAAGAAGAAATAGTAAGGAATATAGCGAGTCATTACCCAGGGTATCTCAGAGCAATATTGGTATCTCTACCAGAAAAATCAATTTTCAACGCCATGAAAATACTTAGTACCGAGGAAAATCGTAAAGAAAGACCCGAGACAGCAAATACAGAAAACAGTACCAGCAACCAGCCACCGAGGAACAACAATTGGAGAAGTTCTGGCAGTGAGAGAAATCCAAGACACGACCAGCCACGAAACAACTGGAATGGCCAACCACAACACAACAATCATAGTCACCCACAAAGAAATTGGAATCAAAGGGGACAACAGAGAGAAAACGGCAGCGACCAGCCACAAATCAACCAAGTCAGTGTAGATGCGATAGAAGAAGTAAACGAAAGAAATGACAACCTACACACGTCACATGCCGTCAATAGTATACCCACTAATAATAGAATGATTAGCCCATATATACAATGTGAAATTGAAGGTGAGTCGATGCAGCTATTAGTTGACACTGGAGCAACAATTAGTGTTCTAACAAAAGAAATCGTGGACCGGATTATTCAAAACAACAACCGTGTACCAATGTTACCGATCAGTGGAGTCCAAATAAGTAACGCTATCGGGAAAAAGATATGCAAAATATCTAAACAAATTTTTTGTGAATGCAAGATGGGACCAGCGACCATTTTCGCGAACTTTGTGCAAGTGGAAAACTTAAACGAGAAGGGAATAATCGGGGCAGACGTTCTACGACAATACAATACGCAAATAAATTTCAGTAATAGAACAGTGACATGGAACATAAATCAAACAATTTACCATACACCATTTGCGAACATTGAACCAAAAGTCATAACTGAGGATCATCAAATGAATAGGATACAGATCACTAGCAATGATGACGAGAACAACCAACACCTGGGGGACGAGCAGCGATTAGAATTTGCCCAGCTGTTGGACCAGTATCGACATATATTTTCCGACCGTCCAGGAAAAATTGAACAATATCAATGTCGAATAAAAGTCAAAGAAGGGGAGCCAGTCTACCAGAGACCGTACCCTATACCAATGTCCAAGGTCGGAAAAATGGATAGAGAAATACAACGAATGTTGGAATGGGGTATAATAGAAAAATCTACATCACCGTGGTCTTCACCAGTAGTTGGTGTCGAGAAGAAAAATGGGGATATCCGAGTCTGTATTGATGCGAGAAAGGTCAATCAGCGTATTATACCAGACCGAGAATGTCCTAGTAATATAGAAGAAATCTTGCTGAAATTTGAAGGAGCACAATACCTAAGTTCTATCGATCTCACAGCTGGATATTGGCAATGCCCGCTACAACAGGAATGCAGAGAAATCACGGCATTTTTATACCGTGGGAGGAACTATCAGTACAAAGTACTACCATTTGGATTGGTGAATTCAATAGCTGAATTCCAAAAGATGTTGGATAAAGTTTTGGGACCAGAAATATTAAACTTTGTAGCCATCTACGTGGACGATATACATATCATGTCAAAGAATTTCCCCGAACACTTGGAACATCTGTCACAAATTTTTCAAAAGTTCAGCGAACATAATATAACGATCAACGCATCAAAATCACATTTTTTTCAGTCGCAAGTACTATTTTTGGGTCACGTCATATCCAAGGACGGTATCCAGATGGATCCGAACAAAGTTAGAACGGTTCAAAATTTTCAACCACCACAGAACCGAAAGCAGATCCAAGCATTTTTGGGATTCATAAATTTCTATAGAAAATATATTCGGGACCTTTCGGAGATGACATCGCGGCTGAGTGAATTGTTAAAAAAGGGGACTCCCTGGAGATGGACCGACCAGCACCAAGCTTCGTTCATAGAAATAAAAAAGGCATTTTTGGAAGATATAATCATACAATATCCAGACTTTCAGGAATGTTTCTATTTGTCCACTGATGCATCCCGCACAGCCATCGGTGCGGAACTCTTCCAATTAGACAAAGAGGGCAGACATAGAACTCTAGGGTTCATAAGTCGGACACTGAAAGATCCTGAGAAGAACTACCACACCACGGAACTAGAACTATTAGCGATAGTCTTTGCATGCAAGAAGTTCCGGAACCACATATTAGGATATCCAATAAAGGTACTAACAGATCATAAAGCGCTCGTGTTCTTGAAACAATGTCAATTATTAAATGCAAGACTCACCCGATGGTCTATCTTTCTACAAGAATTCAATCTCGAAATTATACACATACCCGGTAAGGAAAATATCGGTGCTGACACGCTGACCCGATATCCACAGGGCGACCAAGATTTTGAACAGCAGAATTGTATAAACATTGTTATAAACAAATTAATGTTACACCAATACAGCCGTGAGCTACAGAGTCAATTCAAACGCTTGCATGAAATACAGAATCAAGATCCAAGACTACGTTGTATCATTAACCGACTACAAAACAAACCAGACAAGTATTTCATTATGCATAGGAACTTACTATTTTCCATTGAGCGGAACAACAATTATCGAGTTATGGTCCCAGATGTAATAAGTGACCAGTTGATCAAGGAAACACACATCCATTTTGGACACATGGGAGCATATAAGACCTATCACATACTAAGGAATAACTACCAACTTCATAACATGTATATTAGGATAAAGAAATTCACTAAATCATGTGAACTATGTCAAAAAAGCAAAGTCAACAATCAAACAGCAAGAGGACCTACTATATCCACAATACTAGCTGAACCTAAACACACCATATCACTAGACCTAATGGGACCATTGCCCAGGGGACAGTTGGGTATGAAATACATTCTAGCGCTAGTTGATATTTTTTCAAAACATGTTAAGTTATATGCCATCCGTCGTGCTAACACGGACACCATACTCAACAAGGTTTTACATGATTATCTACCGAAACATGGACCAATTAAGAGAATATTGACAGACAATGGAACTCAATTTACAAGTAGTAAGTGGACAGAACAATTACAAGTTATAGGAATTAAGACGTCACTCACAACGATCTACCATCCAGAGAGTAACCCAATAGAAAGAGTCAACCGCGAAATAGGGAGAATTCTGCGGGCTTATTGCTCTCACAAACATACCACGTGGGTGAAATGGCTGGACAACATTGAATATTGGCTAAACAATACTACACACCAGTCAACCGGATTCACACCCACACAAATATTGACGGGGAAGAAACCGTCCTTAAGCATCGATAAGTTTATACCACGACCAATGGATGAACCGGTATCAGACATCAATGTCATAATAGAATTGGCAAAGAGTCGTCTACAGAAAAGAGCGGAACAGCGTAACCAAATCAAGGATCAGAAAAAAAGGTTTCCCACGTACCAGGTGGGACAACAGGTGTTGGTCAAGGAGCATAAACTATCTTCAGGCACCGATAAAGAAATACATAAATTCTTTTTACTTTATCGAGGGCCATATATTATCAGTCAAGTCTATGACAATAATACACTAGTCATCACGGATGATCAAGAGAAACCGCAGATACAAAACTTCAAAAATGTCAAGCTGTACGTTCCTCCCGACCCAGGGAAAACGGAAACAGGGAAAGAGCAATGAAATAAAATAAAATAAATGTTTGTGTGTCTATATGTCTGTGTGCAGGTGGTGGGTATATACTCGATGTCACATATTTACTTGTTCGTATTATTAGATGTACCCAAAACAGGAGGAGCACACACCAAATCGACATCAAGGCTACAAACATAATCGTACTAAGTGGTTGGACCAACTGCTAGAAACTAGGTACCAGGAACTTTTTGGTGACGACCATCTAGCCGAAGACATTCCACTAGTCAATCAACTGAATCAAGAAAATAATAACCAAATCAACGTATTACAAGCGACCACGTTACCTATTGACAAACAGTACGAACGAGCCATGGCTGAATATCAGCGAGAGAAGGAAGCCGAGATTACCAAATACAACTTCCAAGTCGCTATGGATTTCCCACTCACGCTGCAATGCCAACCTATCGTCAGCACGCCATCCGAGGTGTCAGCTATGACCGATGAAACTATCGAAATGACCATTAGCCCTCAAGAAGAAATGGAGATTATTGGAGAAAGTAGAGAACCCGAAGTCGGCGTACAAGGTGAGAGTAGACGACAACAGAAAAGGAAGAGTTGGGCGTATCGGAGGAAGTTGAAGCATCAGGCCAGAAAGAAAAAGGAATAAGCAAAACCCCATCACAATACTATCATCAACACAACAGTCAATACGTACAAAATTTTATTTTTATAACTATTCTCTCCTCTCTTGGTTTTAAATCATTTTATTTTAATGTCGCACAAGAAAGAACAAAATGATTTAAAAAGGGGACAATGTAACGAGAAATAGTTATATAGCACACTACCACGGCAATAATACTACTACCACCACCAGTGGAGTATACCGGAACTAAAAATTACGCTACGCGCATCACAACAATACATCATGCGCGCACCAGATCGCGTTAACGAGCGATTCTGTATAAACAGCTAGCGTGGTCGGCATTTTTATAATACTTAAAAGCCGTCCACGGCGTACATTTCGTAATCAGCATCACAGTTACATTCTAGCAAAAGCCTAATGCTAATTCACAGCCTCACAAGTTACCTACGAATCGTAGTAATACGGCAAAAGACCATATTGGCTACCCGGATAACTGTCACCGAGGAGACCACACGACTAGGCATAAATACAGCCCGTCGATCGATAATAAGACACCTCCCACCTTCCAGTTCCCTCCCGATCGATAAGTCATATTACGACGGAGATGATATAGAGGAGTACATTTGGTGTGTACTAATGCCCTGTATCGTTGTCTCCATACTGATATGACTGTCGACCTGTATCGCAAGCTACCGATAACTTAACGCCGCCGCCGATAGGAGTCCAGCCAAGCCGCGACCCATCCGCCGACAATCAGACACTGCAGCCCAGAGGACCATTGCCACAGCCCAGGAACAGTACGACGCCGCCGATAGGAGTCAAGCCAAGCCGCGACCCATCCGCCAAGACGCCGAGTACACCTGACAATCGTCCCTATCCCACTGTCACTGTTTTTGTATACGGACTATGGTAATACCATAGTATACTACCTATACAAAAATATATGCTTTTTCCTCCATACTTCCCCCAGTAGTATTGTGTACGGACTACGGCAGTACCGTAGTAGTATACCTACACAATATTATTTGGATCAACCAATCCATCCTCCCCTCAGGTTATACACCCGGACACCGTGAGTTAATATTATATATATATATATATGTGTCATCTGTGTTGTGTATCGTATTTACTTTTATTATATGCTAAAAGCAAATTAATCTGACAAAAGAAAATAATGTAATTTATAATTAATTATTGTAAAGATTATATTACTTAAATAAAGTATACGGATTTGACGCTCTAAAACGGAAAGTTTAGTAGTGTAAGTCATTTCGTTACAAGCCTTTAATTATTTTGTTATTTATGGCTTCTTCTGGAGATACATTTTTTGCACTAGAAGGACATTTAATTTCCACTAATCCATCATCTCCGATAAGTCCATCTGGAGAGGCAGCCAAGTAGAATTGTTCGCTATCAACAAATAATCCCGATGGCTCAATATTGACACTCAAAATATTTGCCAACTGTTCTTTTGCCACTTCTTCGTGTTCAACTCCATATTTTGTTGATAGATTTCCTTGAAACGTTCCGTATAATAATGTTTCTATAGTTTTGGCTCGTGATGTTGTTTTTCTTAACTTACAGATTTTACCAAAAACGGATGCTGTTAATCTAATAAAAAACAGTTTATAAAACAACTTAAAATTATAAATTTATAAAATTATAAAATTATAGATAACTGATTAATTTGGATATAATACACAAATCGCCTTTACGCAAACAGTGTATTAATTTTTCCAAAGAAACCTTTGTGTAATATGTATCTATATGTCTATAATATCTATAATTTATAATAAATGGCAAACCTTTTTTTACGTTCTCTATGCCAATCTTCACACTCATGTTGCCTCTTTGTATTTTCCTCTAAAGCAATAATTTCTTCTTTTGTAAGCTTCAGAGTATTTAAATAGAGTATTTTTTTATCATTTAATTCTGATAATGAAAAATCTGGATGTGAAACGAAGTCAGGTTCAACTGCGCCATAATTCTCATCGGGACCCGCTAGTATTATTGGTTTTAACCGTTGAGCTGCTGGGGCAAATAATTTGCGTCTCCGTCTTGAATCGGATAGTTTCATACTTTTTTTTATGTACCTGTTTAGGAAATAAATAATACTTATGTTAAAATATTTAAACTCGTATAACTATGATTTTATTTATTCACCTTTTTGTGAATAAACCAGGACTTTTTTTAACAACTTGCTTGTGAAATAATGATAAACGATTTGCTCCTACGTTATAAGCAGTAACTGCAGCATTACATCGTCCCACACAGAATTTGTAAGATGATTATATTTTAAAAATATTTTATGATTGTATTTTCAAAAATATTTTGTATTAAATATATTTAATATATTTTCTATGTATCTTTAAAAATATATATTTTGTAAAATATATTTAAAACGTTTAGTTATCATCCTAAAAAATATATATTTTGTGAAATATATTTAAAACATTTAGTTATCATCTTTAAAAATATATATTTTGTGGAATATATTTAAAACGTTTAATTATCATCTCAAAAAGTATATATTTTTTGAAATATATTTAAAACGTATAATTATCATATCGATAAATATATTTTATAATTTTAAAATATACATATAATTTGCTTTTTTACAATTTAAATTCAACTCAAAAGCAAATATCAATTTTCTAGATTCCTTTTTTATCGCCGTGAAATTTCTTTCAGAGAGACAATCAGATCTTATATATATTTTTATAACCAACAGTAAATATTCTAAATTCTAATAATTACACACATTTAAATATATTTTTTATAATATTATATATTCTTCCATAATATAATAGCAGTAATAATAATATAATATAGGGACATATTATATATCATATAATAATAACTGTTAGGTATGTAAAAATATATAGCCGTTAGTTAATCTCTTTTTATTATCGTTCAGATTTTCTTAATTATCTTATTATTATAGGTATATTAATTTATTAAGGTTTGGAACGTTCACTAAAAATGTGAATACGTTCGCACGTGCATATATTACACTCATTTTTTTTTTTGAGGAAGAATAATATATACGCATTCATACGTTTTTCGTTGAAAAAATAAACGCGTATTGATAATACATCATTAAAATTTGTCACCTTTAATTTTACATAAAGCATTTATTTTATTATCACTTAGCATCATGAAAGACCTTATAATTGATATATTTCGTTTTTTATATTTAATGATCAAACTAGTTTTCATTAATCTAGATTAAGGAATAAATTATATTATAAAAAATTATATTTTCACTTTTCAATAAGTGAAAATATCAATAATGAAATTATGAATTACAATATTGTAATTAATATTGTATAATATAATATTAATATTGTATATACAATAATAGGTATTTATTATTTTAAAATATGAATCATTGACAATATTATTATGATTTTTGTATTTTTATTAACAAATTAACGAAACAATGCATAAATCGTTCATGTTCGTATTATAATTATTAAACATAATAAATATAAGGCTCAACAATAATAATACGGTTCATGTTCATACGGCTCGTTCATGAAAAATTAAACGCGTTTTTTTCAAAATATGCTGTGTAAACCATAGTTGTTATAGTTATAACTTATAATACTGTTATAAGTTTTATAGTTATGAGGTATACCTCGATAATTGTATTTCAATCTTGTGTTTTAAATTATAATATAAAGCTATTTACGACATATAGATATTATATTGTACATTTGTACAATGTACATGCACAAATAAAATATTTAACTATATATTATTTTTTTTTTTATTATTATATCATTTATAATAATGGCTCTCGTATAATATATGGCTGGATGGAAATCCCCATACGTCACGCATTTCGCAGTATCGACCACGGCTGTAGATATCTACAACGCGCCAGCATGTTATTATTATTATATATAATAATTAATAAATATCATCGCCATAGATTAGTAACATCGCTATTCTTATTCTATTGCCCATATTCTTGTTACCAATATTATTATTTAATAACATAACCTTATAATTAATTATTTGTTTTTGTCAACGAACAGTGACTGAATAACCGAATAACGTGATTTTCGTCTAACTTAAATGTTTTAAATATTTTCCGTGTGCTCATATTTATAATAAGTTGATATTCTACTGTCATCATCAGACGTCCAGACATTAATAGTCACTCGCATCAGTCGCATCATCAAAACATTAACCACAAAAAAGGTAATATTATATTATTTATATTACAAAAATTATAATAAAATAAATTGTTATACTTATAAGTCCCTACCTATTTAAGTATCGAGTATTCTCAAGTTTATTATTTGTCCTATTTCATGTATCTATTTAATAGGTACTCGATTTAATATTTCAACTATATAGAATTATAATACAATTGTAGTAATCTTTTATTATCTGCATATAATAAGTTATAATAATCATTCTAAATTTGAATAACTATTTATTTAGTGTATTAACTATATATTTAGATATTTCGAATTTGCTACATTAAGATGGTGTAAATACCTATTATTATTTACAATTTACAGTTTTATTAGTGTCTGTGCTATATAAAGCATGTGATGTACAACCTACCTATGTATTTTATTAGTTAGTTGTTAGGGTTTAATTAACTATTAGGTATATTATAATATTATTTATACCTAGTATATATATTATATAGTATTGCTAGGTACAGTATTATATTTGTAGAGTTACTAAATATGTATTATATTATTAGGTAGGTAAATTATAAACAATATAAAAAGGAACTGCATTATTGATGAATTATATAAAAATGTAAATTATAAGTTAACTATAGGTAGGTGTTATATAATTTTATATAAGCTATTATATAGCACATGCATTATAAATATTATATTATTATTATCATTACATTATTATATTATTATAATATCACTATAATTTTACACTAACTTTCAATTATATTGTATAAGTAAAATACTTATAGCTTATATACATTATACATAAACCTATATGTATACTCTTATTATAATATCTAGTAGGTATTATGTATGTATATATAGTATATGAAAATGTTATATTTTATAGCTATGATAAGCAAAAGAACTAAGCGCCGAAGGGTAAAATTAGAAATAGATTTTTTACTTGACTGTGATTCAAATGCCACCAATTTTCCTATTGAAAAAGAAAGTTCCAATATTAATTTAAGCCGTGATTTAAATGATTCTATTCCATGTTCTGATTTATTTATTAATAATGAACATCATAACAATGGAATTTTAAAATATTCTTTAAAAGTAAGCAAATCTAAAAAATATATAATAATTGATTAAACTTAAAGATGAAGTTTATTTAAATATTTTACTTATATACTTCTTATTAGCATTCACAAACTGAGAACATCAATGAAACAACACAAGATGATATAAGAAACAATTTTGTATGCGATAATGTCAAAAGTAACCTAGCTAATTGGGCTATAAAATTCAACATTCCACATAGTGCATTAAATGGCTTGTTACCTATTTTAAAACAAGTACCAGGTTTAGAAACACTTCCAAAAGATTCCAGAAAAATAATGAATACTCGAAAACTTAAAGAAACTAATAATTTAATCACTATAGATCCTGGCTTATATTTTCATTTTGGTTTGACTTTAGCTATTCAGAAACATTTTTTGAAATATTCTATTTGTAATGTTGATGTACTAAAGATAGTAGTCGGAATTGATGGATTGCCTATCTCGAAAAGTAGCTCCAGTCAGTTGTGGCCAATTTTAGGTTACATTCGTCCATATTGTGATTCTGTTTTTCCAATTGGAATATATTGGGGCCACGAAAAACCTCACGACTCTAATAAATACCTTGAACAGTTTGTTTTAGAAGCAAAACATTTATTAATTAATGGTATAACTGATACCAAAGGAATAACAGTTAAAGTTGAAATAGATGGGTTTTGTATGGATTCCCCTGCTAAGTCTTTTATTTTGAAAGTTAAAGGTCATTCTGGATTTGATTCATGTACTAGATGCCTTGAAGAAGGCGAATACTTAAAAAATCGGACTTGTTTTCCTTTAACATCCAACTCATCAATAAAAAGATCCCATGACGATTATATAAAAAAAAAAAATGAAGAACATCATGTCGGGAATGCTATTTCTATATTATCAGAGTTACCTCAATTAGACCTTGTATATTCTATTGGACTAGATTATATGCATTTGACTTGTTTAGGTGTGATGAAAAAGTTAATACAATTATGGATTGATAAAGGATCTGTAAATGTTCGCTTACCAAGTTTGGCAACAAAACAAATGTCATTATTATTATTATCATTACGTCCTCATATACCATGTGAATTTGCTCGTAAACCACGAGCCTTAAGTGAATTACCCAGATTTAAAGCAACTGAGCTACGCCAACTAATGGTTTATACAGGCCAAATTGTATTTAAACCGTTTTTAAAAAAGCACTGTTTTAACCATTTTATGATATTCAATATAGTGATGGTTATTTTATTGAGTAATAATATGAATGATTACATCGACTATGCTCGTGAACTTATGATTTATTTTGTCAAACAATTTGAAACAATTTATGGAAAACATCTCGTGTCTCATAATGTTCATGGTCTTATTCATATCGCAGATGATTATGAACATTTTGGTCCCTTAGATAACATTAGTGCATTTCCATTTGAAAATTTCATGAAAAATTTGAAAAAAAAACTTAGAAAACATGAAATGCCTCTTCAACAGTTAATTAAAAGATTTCATGAAGAATTTGGTCTTAGTGAAGTTAATAAAATAAATAACTCACCTGAAGAAATAAATTTAAAAAAAGAGCACTTTAATGGACCATTATTAGATGATTTAATAGGACCTCAATACAGTTGTATTTATTTAAGAAAATTAAATATAACTATAAAAATAACTAATGTTGCAGATTGTTTTATACTAACAAATAGCAATGACATTATAGAAGTTGTAAATATTGCACATACAAAAAATACTAACAAAACAGTTATAGTGGGAAAAACATTTTTTACTAAAACCCCATACTATGAGCAGCCTATTTGTTCTACAATATTAAATATATACAAAGTTGAACATTTATCAAATACCTTATATACTGTTTTTATAGAAGATATTAAAAAAAAAATGATGCTGCTTGAAACATTGGACAAAAAAAAAGTAGCTATTCCTATTGTCCATATTGCAAAATATTAAAACACATCTTTATAATCCAAACATTCCAAACAAACAACTAAAATGTACTAAATTATTAAAGAATACCAATTTTATTAAATATGTTATCTAGCTATAGTGCTATTATATATATAGGTTATAGATTATTTATAACTTAACCTATTCTTACTTTACCTATGTCTAGTAACTATACTGTATAAATATGTTTTTTTTTTTTGTAATAAATAATAAGAGGAATACATGTTTTTTGTGTTATCATGACTTACATAAATTATTTTGGCAGTAATATTTATAATAATAATATTTATATCATTAGAACTAAGAAAATCTTTTGTAATATTTATATGGTGTTATTTTATGTTATATTATATAAACATTTTTGATAATATAATTTTTGTGGAATAGTTTACATTATTTAGACTAGTATTAAACACTTAATAATAACACTTTTAATATCATATTTATGGTGTATGTATATATTATACTATAGTATTTTAATAATCAATGTGATAAATTAAATTTGTTTATTTGATTTAGACATTTTCATCATGTGGTCAATAGTTTGTTTTACCAATGAAAATACTATTGAATGTGTACCAAATTTTTGGTTTAAAAATTCAATGTGTGCATGGCCAAATAAAAATTGCAAAATAAAATCTCAATTAGCAGTAGAGCGTCGTTTATCACCTAACTCAATTGAGTTTGATTATTATGAAGCGCGGCCATTAGCAAGAGATATAAGTAAGCATATTTATGAATTTATTACATATTATTATTTATTTTAAAATACGTTCTAGCTAATTTAAGTGAAGCCTATAAAAAATTGAAACAGGCAGAAGACACTTCTGAGCTGTCAAATGTAGAAAGTGCAAAAAAAAAAAAACATATTCGTAAACGTGAAAAACAAAGTTCTAGTAAACAGCTTGTAAAAAAACGAGAAGTGAATCGTAAATTTGCACTTACAATAGATAAGAACCAATCAATCCTTAATTCTCCACCTAAATATGATGTGTATAAAAAAAAAAGTAATATCAATTTATTTAAAGTTAGTTTATTAATTGATTATAATACTTAAAATTATTAAAAATTGTCTTAGGAGATAATACTATGAAGAACGATAATGGCTACAAAGATGCAAAGAACAGTTTTCCAAAATCAGATAAAAATAATGCTTCACAGATTGAACTATTTAATAGTGCTAATAAAAATAATAAAGGTAAATAATATATTGAAATATAAAATGTAGATGCCGATTTAGTATAATTATGATACATTATAAAGTATATTGTGTATATATAGAGGTATTTAAATTAAGTTTAACATGAGTATTTGATAAATTATATCTTGAATGTTTCTTTTACATTCCAGAAACTATTGTGAATAATATGATAAATATTGACACACGTCAGTATGCTGCAAATGATAATAATCAAACCGAAAATAAACTCAATGTTAAAATAATTGATAAACTTAAATTATTTTATTGGTTAAATATTAATATTATAAACTCTAATATGTTGGAAAATTTACTTTTGTAGAAATCGGTAATAGTAGCAGTGATGATAATATAATTGATAATTATGACGATTCTGATGATGATGAAACATATGAACCATTTATGAGAAAACATTCTCCAGATTTATTGAGTACGTATAATATATAATCTTTCCATTTGTATTTTATCTTAATACCTAAATGCATAACTTACATACATTTGTAAGTAATTAATATTTTTTAATATCACAGAAATAACAAGCAAATTAAATATGTTTAAGTGAATATACATACATAATACTTTGATTAAAATTCAATTGAACAAATTTTTTAAATTGTAGGTCCATTTAAAAGTGATTTGGTACATCAAAATAATGTTAATGAAATATCTACACCCATGAACAGTAATAAAAGACAAGACGACTTACTCAAATGTAATAGCGATGGCAATGAAACACCAGAATGTAATATTATAACAGTTGTCTTACTAATATTGGATTTTTTTTTATTTATTTTTTTATATTTATTGTTACAGATTATTTTAATAAAGGATCCAGTTCATAAAAAAAAACGAAGTTAACAAACTCATCATATTTAAATATGAATGATTATAATACCAGTGATGATCCAAAGCAAAGTTCTACAAATGGTAATAAGAAATATTTAATTAGATTATTTATTTATTAACAATTATAACAAGTAGTGCTATATACAATAAGGTATATATATATTATATTAAAAATTAACTATTTTTTTTTGTTCATTTTTAGAAATACTGAAATCTCTTTTACGATCTATTACCAACATTAAGTATGAATTAAAAGACATAACAACAAAAATTGATAGGATAGAGGAAAGACAAACAAATATTATGATGCTTCACAGTAATAGTAGTGGTGATGTTTTACACACTAATAATAGTAATATTGATGAAACTTGGAATTTCCCTCTTACTTCTTTTGAAGAGTTGGATGGTTTTGAACAAAAGTTATTGGACGATGGCTATAAACTTAAATTGGTAAAAATTTAGTTATTAATTCACTTTACTTAATTACTTTAATTGATATATATTTATTAATTTATTGTTAGCATAAGTATTTATTTTAAATAAATGTGTTCAAAATTAATTTAGATCAGTTATTTGAGAAGATTAGAAAAACCAACAATTGGAGCGATGACTAGGGAAATTTTGTCAAAATTATTTAACAACGATTTACTAGCACAATTTTCTTACGTTGGTCAAAAAGGAAAAAAAGTATTTTCAGTACTTAACACATGTTCTATCTTATTTGGTAAGCATAAAATATATAATAAGGTATAAGATTGTATAAATTATTTATTATTATATTATATATGTTTATTTATAGCTGCTGTTAGAAGTGTCAACAATTATAAAAATTGTACTGACATTGATATAATAAAGCCATTGAAGCCATACTTAGCTAATGCTACTTTTCGCGGAAAACAAAAAAGAAAAGATTGATAATATGTATAATAATATAAATGTTATTTATAATGTTTGTAATTTTTATTTGAATAAATAGTGATTATCATAAAAAAATATTGTTGCTAATTAAAATAATGTATTATATTTATAACAATATTTGTAAGATATTATAAATATGTTTACAATAATATATTTACAACATTTTTGAAATTATTAAAATATCTTTAAAATATATTTAAATAGATATATTTAAGATATTTAAACAAAATATTTATAAGATATATCAAGATATTTTAAAAATAACTTATAATTATTTTGTAGGCCTTAAGAAGTGGCCAAAAAATATTTTTATGATATAGGTGAAATATCATTTGATGATCTCAAAACATTTATAGGATGTATATTATTTAGGACGAAATATTTTTAAGACATATAGAAAATATTAATGTGCTGTGTGGGGTAATTCGTATGAACCCGTATGAAATTAACTCTTTTACCTCCAACAAATTTGGCCAATATAGAGTTATAACTTTCTGCTGCATTGTTATTTAAATTAAACATAAGGCTTTCTGTATGGTATGTTAAAGAACTTCTTATTGAACCTATATCATCCCATAGGCCCACTCGTTTCATATCTGGAACGTAATTTTCTTCGCCTAGAAAATAATAAAGTAATAACTAATACCTAAAATTATTTATAAATGTACTTATAAGTATATATATATTATAAAAAGTATCCATATACAGCGAATGCTGCTTATAAGACTCAATCACGGATATAATAACATATAATATACATACATAATTTATAATTTTTTATTAATATGTAATCATTTTTATAATAATATAATTTTAATTTTTTAATCTCTTTTTTTTATTTATTCACTAATAAGTAATATATAATATATATTTAAGTACATTAAAATAAAAACAAAATATGTAGTAAAATAAAATTGATAAATATTTTATTAAAATTTTTGTTTTTTTCCTCTCTGACTATATAGGATCCATTAAGTTATTATAGACTTATTTTGTGCTGATATAGTTGTATATATATAATATATGATATATTTATACCTATATACATGATACATTTTAATTTTTATAAAATAATTTAATATACTCATTAGGTATATTTTTATTTAAGAGAATATATTATTTTTAAATTATGAATGTTCAACATTATATTATTATAATTATTACTATACCTAAATTTTTTCTCGTGCAAAAATAATCACTGCAATTCTCATGTTCACCGAATACATGATTAGGGCTATTGACAATATCTTTCTTCAGCATTTTAACCGAATCCTCATATGAAATATTATTTTGTTGTTTTCTGTATTTTACCGCCTTTATAACAGCACGAAGTCGTTCAACTCGACTAACTAATAAATTGCGCATACAATCCGGCACACTTTCGCCTTTACTGCTTTTTTTTTTTCTGAAAGCTCGTGAAGCTTATTAATATAGTTCCTCAAAATATGGTTGGAACATTCTATTTTTTTAATTATTACATCAGGACCATAGGGTTGCGCCAAACGTAAACGTTTTATAACATTGCTATCGCCATCTCCTATATTATTATACATAATATGTACAATGTTAATCAAACACAAAATAGGTATATACAATATTAAATATATAATATAATATTAAACTTAGCACATACCAATCATTCGATTGTATATTAAATTATGCATATCTAAGCTATTTTTAAAATCTTCAACTATAATGTCTGCTTCCATTGCAGTTGAAGGCGAATTCCAGTTTTTAAAGCAAATATGGTCTTTACTTTCAATGCCTAATGTTGATGATCTATGACAAATACAACAGTATTTGTTTCTTATGCCTATAAATAAAATTTTTTTGGTTCTTTGACCAACAATACAAGCCTGAAATTATATTTTTTAATTTAAAAATTACGACAATTTTATAAATCTTATTTATAATTACTACTCCCGATGACGCGTTGTAGTTTCTTTTATAAGACCTTTTACTCCAAGCCCCATCTGTAATTACAGCTATTTTAGGGCGGCCTTGTAAATCTACCTCTCCCATTTCGATAGCCAACTTTGCCTCTTCTTTACCAGCAGCTTCCATCTCATTCCAAGCCAAATCATACATATGGTGGTAAACATCATTATGTACATTTTGATATGTACGATTACACATATTCGGCATATTTAGGGTAGCGCAAATTTCATCCATTTGTGAAAAACCTTGACCAACATTAACCATCGCCGTCACCATTGCCATATTAATATTTAAGTCTTTTGTTTTTGGATCTTCGTTATAAATATTTTCATTTATTCCACAGTTGTTACATTTAAAAATAAATTTACTTATAAAACCTTTTCTTGTTTCATTTATTAAATTTAAATCGCGAAATGAACAATCAAAACCTTTATGTCGAATATTTTGAATGGACGTAATGAAGAACTGTATATCTATAAGTCTTCTGCCATTAAGTTCACAGGTCCTAATTATACAAATATTATCCATTCTAGTACCCACTATAAAATAGTAAGAAAATGTGATTTTGACGACTTTTTTCAAAATTTGAATTCAATTGCTTATAAAAAAAAAATTGATCCTATATGTATTATATAATTTATATAGGTACAAGATTCGTTACAAATTGTTCTATCCATATAAAAAATTGTCGGAAGATCACATTAGTTTTTAAATATTGTGTTATTCAAAACATTTTTAACACAGGTTTTGTACAAAAATCGAATATACTTACTATTTTAATATTTAAATACCAGTTACTTACTTTTCACTAATACAACCAGATGGACCTGGTGTACTATAGACTTGGTGAACTTCAATATTTGTATCGACATATTTTTTTTTGGCGTTGTTATATCTGTACTAGTTGCTACGTTCTAAAAAAATAACTTATATTTTTAATAAATCCTTATAATATGAATAAATTATCATAAATGAAAATAAAAAATCGAAAACAGATATAATAATAAATCGCATATTACTTGTTGGTAGTTGTCTGAAACGGTTACACATTTTTTTGAGCTCAAGTTGGCTAAATTATGTTTTGGTTTTTTCTTCGGGACAAATAATTTTCGGCGAGATTTTTGACCATAATGCCAATCTTTACTCATTTTTGAAAAAATATGATACAGAACGATTGAAGAAATGAAGACTGAAGATTGATGAATGAACACCAATATACAAAATTAATAATTGAATAAGCGACGATTTTCGTAATAATACTATTATTCCAAGAACATTACTATATCCGTTCCTTATCGATCATTAGGCTAATGACCATGATATTAGATCGTCTACGATTCTAAAAACAGTCTCACTCAAGCACGCGCATGCACAGGTCACCAATTTAAGATTTTAACATTTTTCCGTTTTTAAAATCGGTACAAAATAGCTAAAAGAGAAAGATTTTTTTAGTTACTTCCTATGACCCGATTTACATTTTAAAAATAGATCTGTATTCGGTAACTTTTTTACTAGGTTATGTAGGAAAAATAATTGATGTTTTAGAACTGAATGCAAGTGTATAAAATAAAAATACTTTGATCATTTTTAGAAAAGTTAACATATTTTTTAAGGCTTATTGAAAACAAAAATCAAAAATCTGTTTCCTACATAACCTAGAAAAGAGGATGATAAATTCATACATATTTTTGAAACAATAATCGGACATCAGGAAGTACCTAAACTAATCTTCCGCTTATTGGTCTAAAGCTACAAAAAATACGGAGTGCTCCAACCACCTTAAAAACAAAAACCGATATCAAAAAAAAAAATCTGAATTCTTGAATGAGGACATTTTTGCAATTCGTATCCAAAACAATATTTTTATAAAACACGAATATTTTTTTTTAATAATTAAATAAGTATTATATAATTTAATTCATTTTTATTTTAATTCAAGCCTCAAGGCACAATTTCAAGGTATAATCACAGAATAGATTATAATCTAACCTGGTATAATCAAACCTGTTGTAGAACCTTTTTCTTAGGTCCTGATCAACCCTTATCTTTGTGTGCAATAGCAAATGACAAATAGACGAAAAAAAGTTTATCTTTACTAGTGATAACCCTGATATTGTCTAGATATGCAAATAAAAAAAAAAGTGTGTAGTAGCAAAATTTACAAAAAATAGTGACTGGTGCTAATAATTAACTATCGTGCGTTCATCCTAGGAAACAATTAGGTAAACTTTAAATGTTTTTAGGATTATTTAGTATTTAAGTCGATTAAATGCATAAACACAATTAAAGGGACTAAAATGAAGCTTAAACTTCAAATGCATTTATAAAAAATTGCGCTTATGTATTTTATTAAATTTTTATACACATAAAAAATTAAGTTATTTAGGATCTTGTATAAAATGTTCAAAAATGTTGAACCATTTATGGAAGAAAAAAACTAAATAGATGAATATTTGTCACTCCTATATAAGTAGTTCAAAAAGAACTAAAGAATTTTGAAAATTGTATTTTATAATAAAAAAATAATATAAACATTTGGTGAAAATTTCAAGTATACATATATAGTTACCTACTGTTATTTTATTTATTTACGAGTATTATTTATTTTAAAAAATGAGTATTACAAAATATCAAAATTGTTTGTGAAGAAATTTTTATAAATTTCTTATTATATAGTTTATATATTTTTGAGATTTTAATGAATTTTATCAAAATACTAACTTAAAACACTAGTAAAAAAAATTCTAAAAATACATTTTTCGATATTTCGTAATTGAGAAATAAATAACTTATAAAGAGCATTGTTTTAAATTGTTTAAGCATTTTAACTTAGCGAATAAATTAAATTAAATAAATTCACTGACCAGGGCCTCAAAAAGGCTGAAAACGGCCCTGTGTAGAGCTTAACTTCAAATACATATTAAAAAAAAAAAATTGTGTCTAAGTATTTTTTTATAATAAATTGTATGATTATTAATATTTTGTAAAAAGTAATTCAATTTTAATTTAATCAATTTATATTGATTGCACAGTTAAATATGCCAAATTAACTTGTTTATATTTTCTATGAAGTTTAATTTGTATATTGTATTTGATTTTCGAAGAATTTATAGTTTGTATCTAACTACATTTTCATATGTGATACCTATTATTACTCTAAAAAAAATTACCAAAAGCCAATAAAATAAGTCAATGTGAATTATAATATGACATTGTGTTTCTTTTTAAAAGTCCAGTAACTTCAGATTGGTATGGAGTTTTTGGGAGGAGATAGGTAATATCTAAATACACATTTTTTGGTAATTTTCAAAATTTTAGATCCTCAACATATTTTGGAAAATATAAAAACAAAAAAAGCGAAAATTAAAAAATTAAAGTAATAAATGAAAAAAATAAATAAAACCGTTTCTAATACTTAAAAAAAAAATATATTATAACAATAATTAATAATTACTACTATATATTATCATATTATGATATACGTATAATATTCTGTTATACCTATTATAACTTCTTTGCTTTATTATTTAAATATTTTATACGATTTGACGATTTATTTTGTACTCGAGTGCTTCTCATTCTCGTATCAAATGTACTTATAGTATTGTTCAAACGCGGCTGACTTCCCGCCGAATTGTCTACCTGACGTCATCGCCAAAGGCTTTACAAGTCTCAGGCGATCGGTGCGGAATGTCCGCGACAGTCATCCCCCCTCTACGTAATCTCGGCCGTCCGATGTCCACTGCAACTTTTGCACGGTCATCGCGTGTCTGTCTTTTCGCCAACGGCCGAACCAGCCGTATCTAAGTGTTCGCCCGTTCGTCCCATTTTTTAGTTCGTGGGCCTCGTGGCTAGTCGACCTGATTTTGGGTCATTAGATAGTGTTTATTTTTATTTCAGTGTGCGCAGTAAGCGTCGTAAGCTTCGAGATAGTCGAGGCCTGACGCGTATGTCTCACTCCGTCGCCTAACATTTCAGTCCGCGCGACATTATATTTATACATATTATACACATTATATATTATATCAACACAAAGCTATTGCTTTAACAGCCTGGATTCAAACGTGGTAGTGCCGAGATTTATACAGATATCATATACGTCAAAAGGCTGTCGCCTTACCAGCCCGGATTCCTACGTGATCGAGTCGAGTAGCGGAGCAGGTTAATCCTTTCTTTTATTCTATTATTTGTTGTTATTCTTTATATTGTATGTAAAAAAGGAATCTGTCCCTTTTTCTTATTTATTATTAATTATTAGTAGTGTTAGGAATAATACGGGCCCGCATATTTACTATTATTATTATTATTATTATTATTAATGTTTTGTATACGTTGTTTCTGTGGTTAATATTATATTATATCTGGCGCCCAGCGTCCCTTTGTTCTATTATAATATATTGTTCTAATATTTAATATCATAGGTGATCCTCCTCCCGCTCACCACATTACGAGAGTCGTTACCGCTAACCGCGATAGTTAAAGTAGGAGCGGAGCGGCGCAGACATTTGGTAGCAGAGCGTGGTTTCTGGCCTGGGTTTGGGTCCGGTTAGCGTTTTGTGTGTGCCTTGGTATCAGCTTAATATTATTATAGGACAAATTGTATTATATACCTAATTAGTGTGGTTAGTGCGTGATCCCGAGCGTTATCGTAGGCGGTAGGCCGCTACAGTGCAATTGCCCCGATATCACGCCTTATCGGTATTGCCCTTATATATGCGCGTTATATTATTATATTAAAGTAGTATTTTATTATTAATTTCGTTTATCATGGTGAACGAGGAACAGCAGCGGGTACACCGGTTGATGCGATCGAAATTATTCGCCGATGCAAAGCGAAAGACTGCGATATCAGCTATCCGTACAATACATGCATTATCTTTACGGGCGTTAAAGGAGCCTGAGATTGTTTCCGAGTTTTTAATAGCAGCCACTGATTTAGAAGGTCATTGGGCTCAATTTAAATTAGAGGACGAGTCTTTTTTAGAACATCTTATTAATCTCGATAAAGCGGAGGATTATTCGGTGGACTTGCCTGCCGAAGTTCTAGCTCTAATTAATGCGTCGCGCTCGGTTGTAGAAAAGTTACCCCGAAAGGCGTTGATACGATTGATTTATCGTACCTTAAAGGTCAGGTTGCACCGAATAACCAATCGGTTCCGACAAAACAATTTTCGCGACTTCCGGATATTCCGTTGCCCGAATTTGACGGGGATTATCGTTATTGGCCTACTTTCTATGATGCGTTTGAGTCTTTGGTTAATAGTCGACCCAATATATGTGATATCGATAAATTATATTATTTAAAAGGATGTCTAAAGGGCCGTGCGGCGGACGCGGTGAGAGATATACCATTGTCGGCAGAAAATTACGCATTGGTACGTTCTACGCTTTTGGAGCGATTTTATCGTCCACGTCTCGTGGCTATGTCTTTGGTCGACAAGTTGTTAGGTGCTTCGCCCGTTAGACAGGAGTCTCTTTCCGAACTTAATAGTTTCATGTGTTCATTCAGTGAAAGTATGTCTCTCCTCAATGCGTTAAAAATTCCAGACTTACGCTCCTTCATTTTATTTTATTTACTATTATTATTATTATTATTATTATTAATGTTTTGTATACGTTGTTTCTGTGGTTAATATTATATTATATCTGGCGCCCAGCGTCCCTTTGTTCTATTATAATATATTGTTCTAATATTTAATATCATAGGTGATCCTCCTCCCGCTCACCACATTACGCGAGTCGTTACCGCTAACCGCGATAGTTAAAGTAGGAGCGGAGCGGCGCAGACAAGTATATTATATTGGTTGTAAATATAATTATTTAATTAATAATTTAAAAAAAAATAAATGTATATTGATTGGTGTCAACTAGTTCCTAAGTTCCCCTAGAGGACTGCGTTCCACTTTTTTGATATCTTTTTTTTTCTATTTTATATGATTTTTTAAAAAATTTAAAAATTTTGAAAATTTCAAATGCAGATATCTCTGGTTTGAAAAAAAATTCAAAAATCTGGAACGAGGTCATCTAGAGGAACTTCTCAAGTTTATTTTGGTGTTTAAATTATGTTTCTACGACTAACGAGAGTTGAGGAAAATGGGAAGTACGAAAGCATGTTTTAACGGTCGATTTTTCGCTACCAGAACGGCCTCTTAATAATACATACTAATGAGAAAATGTTTTTTTTTAATAGACTTAAATAAATAAAATATTAATGTTCTAAAAGTCATAATATAATTATTTTTTATTTTATTATATTTAATTTGTAGTATGACAATTGTGGGGGGGGTATCATATTTAAAGTAAACTATTAATATTCTGTTATTTTATATGGGTATATTAAATAAACTAAAAAAGTGAAAAAATATATTTAAACTCAATAGTATTAAATAATTTATCCAGTTTTAACACTTTTTTAAATTTTAGGTTCTGATATTCCCGAAACTGAAAGTATTTTATCCTATTCAAATTCCGCTGGAGATTTTTCTAATTTATTTGACGACAGTGATAATAATACAGTTGAAATTTCAAGTGAAGAAGATAATACGGAATTTTCTGATAACTCACCCCGTACTCAACTCGCACAATGGGCTATAAAACATAATATCACCAATATAGCGATGTCTGATTTACTTAAAGTAAATCAACGATCAATTATTACCTTTAGACGCAAGGACTTTATTAAAAACTGATATTTCTAGTACTACTTCTGTTAATTTAAAAAACATGTCACCAGGATTTTACTATCATTTTGGAGTTTCGAATGGAATAAAAAATCATTATATTATTGAAAATAGTCATATTAATGAACCAATAAAACTAGTTATAGGAATAGACGGACTACCGTTAACTAAAAGATCCAAAAGCACGTTTTGGCCGATTTTATGCTATATTCGTCCGTATTCACACATTGTGTTTCCAATTGGATTATATTGGGGCAATGAGAAACCTCAAGAAAGTAATGATTATTTATTTGATTTTGTTAACGAAATAAAAGATCTTATTAGTAATGGAATTGAAATTAAAGTCAGTTCAGGAGAGCTTATTAAAAAACAAGTTAATTTAGACGTATTTTGTTGTGATTTACCTGCTAAAAACTACATTTTGAAAACCAAAGGGCACAACACATATTTTTCATGTTCTAGGTGTTACAAGTAGTATGTATTTGTATGTTCTGAGCACTTTTGGGCAGGGAGATTTTTAAAAATCAAGGGGGACTTTCCCCCTCAAGCCATTTTTTCCCCTGTAAATTATTGTTGTTCAAAAAGTGTTCACCATTGGTAGAACTCATCATCATATAATATGAATCCATCACTCGTTGTATCAAAATCAGTGTTCGATATCCGTCCTTTTAGAAGAAAAGTGTGACGGTTGGACTTCTAGTTAATAAACAGATTTCAATTATTATATTATTAGAATGTAAATTAACTAAAAAAGTTGTAACGCTTGATCTAGAACAGTGGTGCACATTAATGTGTGAAAACAATTTTAATACAATTATTAATAATTTACATACTCGATGTAAACGTGTTAGAATTTCAGACAACTTTTTCTACTCTGTTAACGTAAACCAATCAACTATTGTTTTATATTCTAATGATAATTACATAACAGTAGTCCAGACTCAGGATTATTAAAATTACCAAAGATTTTGGTTAAAGAAGCATCTTTTGACCACCATCTAGTTTCACCAATAGTACAAACTCTTTTTCTGGAATTCATAGTTGTCCAAACATCCATACGGGTGTGTGATTCACGTATGAAGACTGCACACCCATTTAAAATTCCAAATAAAGTAATAGATTGTAATACTTTAAGAGTAATATCACCTATTACTAAATTCAATACATGCACATAGCACCACAGATGTATTTGTTTAGCTGCTACATCACTTAGTTTTGCAGAAAACCCATTATATTGGCCCTGCATATTTGCAGCTCCATCAGTTGCATTGCTTACACAGTTATTTGCTTTTATGTTCAGGTTATGAAAAACTTTTAAGACTAAATCAACAAAGGCTATCCCTTTGCTTGACTTGCATTTTATCATGCCAACTAATCGCTCTTTTACAGAAGTATCGTTTACATATCTTATAATAACTGAGCATTGGTCAATCACAGAGACATCTTGAGTAGTATCAAGTTGTACAGAGTACATTCTAGCTTTAATGATCTCTTCAGAAATTGATGACTTTATAATTTCACTTATTATCTCAATAATGTAATTGACTGTGGTTTTAGATAAAATACTTATGTGCCCACCTCCTTGTTTGGAACCAGAATCATGACTTTTTGTACTCTTTTTAATTGCTTTATCTAAATGAGCTTTGAGTACTGGATCATACTTGCCCACTAGTAAAATCATTTCCAAGAAATTACCATGGTCTAAAGCTGGATTATCAAGAGTATATATGGCTTCATTAGTTTTACCTCGATAACTCAGTCCACGTTTACCGATTAATTTAATAATATCAATTATACGAAATAAAACTTGCCTTCTATTTTCTATTTCTTTCTTCCTTATTGAACTATGACCATAAGTTAATAGTGAATCAATTGATGAAAATTGTTTTTTCACAACATGAGCATCTACATTTAACCTATGTGTTTTTGAATTTTCATGTTCATTTATTCGAGTATACACATGCTTCCAGTCAATAAATCCTTTAGAGAACGGTCCTGATCCGTCACCATAACAAAGGCAAATACAACAAAATAGAGATTTATCCATGGATCTAAATGACACCCATTTACGATTTCCTCCATCAAACCGAAAATAAGTTTTTTTATATGCAAATGGTACACCAATTTTTGGTTGATTGGGATGAAATAACCAGTACTTTGCAAAATTGGCTGTGGAAGGTCTTATAAACAAATTCAAATCAGAAGACTCTAAAAAAAAAAGAAATTAAAATCTTAGTGGTCATAAATCATAATTGAAATACATGTCAAATTAGAAAAATTAAATTCTGAATTAAATGGTGACAAATATATTATTTTACATTTTTATGATTTCTATTTTCATGCCTTCATGGTACTAAATATAGATACAAATTTGTAGTGATATAAATTTAAATTATATTCTTGTTTTAGTAATTTTGTTTATTATCCTCATAATTAATTATTTTGTACCTAGTGTCTTAGCTGTCATTTATATTATGTACTCAGTCTTGTATTATTAAATTAATATTTTAAAAATAGTATTCTTACCACAGTCATTGGGTAGTTCAAATCATATAACTCAAATCATTTACATATCCACTGTGTTGTTCTTCTAGGGATAAACTTTCTACTTCAAACTGTTTATTTGTACCAAGAACATCTAATAGTTGGAAAATTAATACTACATAAGTACTTACACCTATAATTCCATGATTCCATCTTCTAATATTATATTCAAGATTATTTCAAAAATGACTGATAAATATTGATTATTTAATTATATCTTTCATTGTATTAAGTAAAATAGGTAACAATATTGTAAATAAATTTGATATCGGTATTATATGTACCTGCCTACTATTAGGTTTATGTTAAATATATTTTGATCCTACAAAAATATTGTATAACAAATAACAATGTAATTTGTATAACTACAAAATGAAACAAAAAGTGTACACATTTCTGAAGAATCAGTTCCTATAGGCTTAATGCTCCTAGTTTAAAATTCAATTATGTGACCAATAACCATATATTAGTAAAGCTGATATTACTTACCAGTATTTTTTGCTAAATAAAAATTTAACTTTTTTTGAGTTTTATCGTTGGCACATTTAATTAACAAATCTTGCTCCATTCTTTTTCTTTTTGAAGCTCCACTTTCGAATTTTCGTTTAGACATTATTAACTATTGTAGTATAATTTATATTATTTAATAAATTAAAACACAATTAGCAAAATCTTAAAAGCCAAGACTACAATAGAAAGCCAAAAGGTAAAATAAAAATAACAGTCGATACAATTAATAATCGGTTTATACCATAGGGCATACTGGCATAGAGTAAGAATAAAACAGTTATATGATATTATTATCAACATCCACATTGAATATTGATAAGCATTGTTTAAAAATATAACAAGTCGAAATTATTAAGATACAACATATTTATATAAACGTAGATACCAGTTAAAGTTATCACTCGACACTCTTGGAAAATATAATTTATATTAATATACTTACCTATTGATTATTATTTATTATTATGGTTGTTTATTTTTGTCATTTGAACAACGAACTTACGAACATGTTTATTTATATTTACATTTTATACATTATTTAATTTTAGTAGCATGAAAGTAAATACAACAAAATAGGTACCTATTATACATTTATACGGGTATCAACGCGTATTACACAGAGGCCCCTAATAGCTGATGGTATATACAAAAATTACAAATACGCAGTCGGTATTATTTTACAGCCTCATAAAAATTAATTTTTTTTTTCGGGGTTGGGGCCTCTGAGCATAATATTGATGGGGTTTGACGATTGTCTATTGGTGGAGTGATTGGTAGTAATATTCTTATTATAGTTTGTAAATTATAATAAAATATTGTCATTTCATATTTTATGTTTATTTTATAAAATTACAATCATTCGTTATTCGTTTGTTTACTTTTTCACATTTACTATGCATTGAGTATTGTGTAAAGTTTAATGTTTAATTTATCCATCTATTGTATAGCTGTACCTACCAAAACGAAACCTGTCTAAGGGCCGGTTAAAAAGTTAATCGGAAGAAATAGTAGTGGTTAATTTAATTATCGGTTAAACCTGATGGTTAGCTTAACTGGAGTTCCAAAAACAGTTTAACTGGGACAAAGTATTAACCGGCAGTTAAATTCTACTAACTGGCAGTTAGTCAATTGAAAAACCGACCCTAAAAGGTATGTAATTCATTGATTTAATGAAATATATATAATTTATATTATTACATACAATATAATATAATACAATTTAATACAGTATAATACCTTCTTATAGGTACCATTGCCAATACTATAGCTTTACTACTTTAGTACATTTTGTGGTAATACAATTAATACAACTGTATTTTTCAATTGTCTACAATTACATTTATCTAACAGTAAGTATTTATTGATTTTTAATATTAATAATATAAATGTACCTATTAAAAATAATACCTAAGTAATATTATGGGACCATCCAACTCATCAAATTTTCTTTGGTTTAAATTATAGTACATACAATGACGAAAAAAATTATACACAAAAGTGTATGTGTCATTATCCTTTCGCTAGTTACGATGATTTTTAATATTTCACATCACGTCTCAGATTCGTTCGCCGCGGCGGCAGCCATATAATATAATACACAGCAATATTTATTCGTTTTTCAGTTTTTAGTTTAACGTAAAGTAATTGCAAATGATCTTATTTTTTTTTTCGAATAATCTAACCAGATGTATTAGTACTTATCATAATCTATCTATTCGTATAATTATATTTAATATTGGTTTATTATTAATGAAATAGTAACAATTCTATTATAAATTATAATACACCACTGTCATAACTCATAAAACTACTGCACAAATTATCCATCACCTATACTTACCAAATTTTATAGAAACTCCCATATTGGGTTTGTCATAGGTTCTATATAATTTCGAATTATTTTATCATAGCTATTATGAAGTACTTATGAGAAAAAAATGTAAGTTTGAATGTATCAAGAAAAATCGTCATTTGAGCAAATTATAAGAGTAAATTTACTTATTATCAAATTTAAAGGCAAGAATATTATTTAGACAATGACGTATGCTTTTAATGATATTATTATTTTAAAGTGAGTTACACCTATGTAAAATATAACAACTTTAAAATGTTCATAACTCACTTTCAAATTATAATATCAATAAAACCATATGTCATTGTCTAGATAATATTCTTACCTTTAAATTTGATAATAGGTAAATTTACTCTAATATTAAAGTTAACGTCACAAAATGTATTCTGCTGAACGAAAATTTGTTATGATATACGTTATTAAAACAGAGACAACACATGCGGGTATGGCGTCCTCTTAAGCATTTATATTTAATTCTTTTAATACATTTAGTAGGAACATTCAATTAGTGTATACGGTAGAAAAACGGGAATTTTCATGCATAATCAGTTTTCCACAATCTATTTACGATTAAATTAAAATATTCTGACTTTTTTTAAGCTATTTATAGATATTGGCATTCCAAAAAATCTTCAAAATTTAATAGAAGGTTTATTATAAGTTGTACTTATAGTAGTAAAAAATAATCAAAACGCGTTAGTCACTATTTTGGTTAAAAGCATTTAAATATGAGTAAATCTAACCAGTTTCGCTGTTCAGCAAACGATAAGACACTGCTATTTCTATTTCTATTCAAATCAAAACTGAAATAAATATTTTATTATTTAAATGTGAAACAATTGATTTTTTTATTACAATTATTCAAAAACATAATTTGTTCTAACTTGGTCAATTTTTATTGAATTTTAATATTTTTTTTTTGAACTGTTTTAAAAAATGTGTTCAACAAAATGGCTATCTTGAAAATTTAAAATTCTTAGATTCATAAAAATTTTTTTGACAATTTTTGAATTAAAAAAAAAAAATTGAATTTTATGCCATTTAATCAAAATGTCCATACTTAGTAATGTAAAAAACCGCGTTTAAATATATTGATTTTCCACGGAGATGATAAATATATGTCACACACAACCAAGCACACTATATATTGCATCATTAATTGAAGCATTCATTTTACTCTAATAAAAAAAATCAATGGCAGCATTGGCAGCTAATCAATCACTAATATATTATTTGATAGGGTAATGAGTTAAGTATTCAGTTAAGTTGACCCACTCAGATGAAAACTGGTCGTGGTCTCACATGTTTTGCAGCGCTAGTGTCCGATGTCCTGATCAACCACCTGTTGAATATGATACTGTACAATACGTATACATCGTGTGTTATATTAACACCATGACAAAATATATATTATATACATATTTTGTCATGACTCATGACTAGCATAATGTTTTTACGTTACTCCGCGTTCACATGTATAATCCTGAACGTTCCACTGATTCATTTTTACATTTTATTGTAACCTCATTTTTTTGTTAATATTTTTATTTTATTCCACAATAGTTATGTTATAAATCAAAAAAAACCCAAGTGATTATTACGATGAGATGAATGACCAGAAATTTTATGAATGGATGGAAAACTGTGTTGTAGTGATAGACAATGCGCAGTATCACTCGGTAAACAAAGAATAATCACTGACATCATCTACAAGGAAGGCCGATATAATAAAATCGTTAGAAGATAAATGCGAGGTCGTTGATAATACTATGGTTATCCTTAAATTATTGAAAATTGTTAAGAGAATCAAACCACTTCGTAGTAAGTATGTGATAGACGAACTCGCCAAAGCTAGTAATAAAACAATTTTAGGGCTACCTCCGTAACCATTGCGAGCTAAATCCCATTGAACTCACATGGTCATTCGTCAAGAATCACGTAAAAATGAATAATACTACTTTTAAATTACCAGATGTAAACAATTTATATTGTACTATAATATATTAATATTGTACGCAACGAACATGTTAAGAAAGTCAAAACAATGCAGCCGTGATCAAGTCATGGACCTCAGATCTGGGAGTAGAGGAACGAGAAAGTGACGTTAACACGTTTGGTACACCATTATGTAACAGAGCTGTTGAATCTAAATAATCTTCATGGAATACGCTATCATATGCTCCTGTATACTTGAACTAATAAACAACTATCTTAATTTAAATTTTTTTAAATATCATTGACTTTATGCTTATTTGAGACCAACAACTAAAGCAACGAAAAGAAACTCTTTACTATTCACCTATCATGGACTAATAGAACTTCATTCTATTGTCGGAGAAATATTGTAATTATAATATATTATAAAGGTCTCAACAAAACTAAAACTTGGTTTGGTAATAATTTATAAATCTCTTCACTCATATCTCATGATCCAAAATTAATAATTTATTTTTATGGTGTGATTATATGAATGATTAAAACTGTTCAAAATCGTTTTCGTTTCCGTGCTATAAAACCTAATTTACTGGATAGTATTCAATATTATTGTCGGCCTTCTGTGGTGTTACGTGATAAGCATTACTTTTTATGTATTTTACTTGCATTCGTGTCGGAATTATGGCTGGCTTTTCATTTGTTCGGTATCTATATTTACTGGTTAAGGCTGCTCTATTAAGCCACAACCATCTAAACGATTTCCACCGTTGCCTGGTAGAATATTTTTCCATAGATCGCACATCATTATCAATAATAGGGTACTGTAAAGAATCTGTGTAAAATTCGGGGTGCATCCGTTTAAATGCTACTCGTACCCCGGCCTCAAACACAGTCATCATTTCGGAATAATATGAACACTTATCTTGATCGCTGCATTTGCATAACTTAGCATCTTCAAAAAAGAGATCTGCGATTGCCTTTTCTAATTTTTCTCGCCGTTCTGCCGTAAGATAACGGTAAATTCCACAGCTCTTACTATCCAAAATAATGTTCTCTGGCAAAGATTGAGTTGACAATTGCGGCAGAAACGCTGGATTCTTAATAATTAGATGACTTCCACTATTGGCCAAGCCTGAATTAAGTTTGATATTTTTTCTATGCTCCTCAACGTAGCAATCTATCAAAGTCATGACATACTCAGGTTCAGCCTTTGCTTTATAACGTTGCTCGGATGGTTGGAGGCCAAACCCCACTGCAATCTTTGGCACATTGCCATTTTTTTCGCTTACACTATTCATTCGTTCTTTGACGATGATAATGCTATTGAAAAACAAATTATTTAAATATATGTTACATAATTCCTATGGTAACATGACAGCAGTATTATAATTATCATTTTAACATATTTTTAGGCTGGGTCATAGAGTAATAACTATTACTCTATCCCAGCTGGGTAAAATTTCTTAATCATATTATAGTTACTATATTAAATAATATAAAAAGAAAGTTTTTAAGCTTGGGATACGTGGTTCATGAGAATGTAATAGTACTTAAAAATATCGTCAATTTTATCGTGGTGAACACAAGTGGGCATAGTAACTGTAGCAGAACTCAACATTTTTTTCAAACATCTCTACGCAAACAGAAATGTAAATACTTATTATTATTTCAGTTTTTATTCTATTACTAGCGGCTGGTGTGCCTCGATTCCGGGCGTTGTAGAAGCCGCCTTCGAGGTGGTTGAGTGAAAATCGGTTCACTGGAAATTCGGTAGGGAATGGTAGTCGGGTGTCTAAAAAAATGTTATAAAGTCGAGTACCATGATTGTAAGTTATCAGTAATCAGTTATCATTTGGTGTAAAAGTCTGTGTTGACGCTTGCCCGGTGCTGGTTTGAATTCAAAATGACTAAATGTGTACCGAAAATGGTAATTGAGTGTCTATCCGCCTACGGCTGGTGTGCCTCGATCCCAGGCTTGTAGAAGCCGTCTTCGAGGGGGTCGAGTGAAAATCGTTTCAAAGGAAATTTGGTTGGAAATGGTAGTCGGGTGTTTAGAAATCGGTCACTAAAATTGTTATAAAGTTGATTACCATAAGTGTGAGTTAACAGTAATCAGTGATCATTCGGTGTAAAAATTTGTATTGACGCTTACCGGTGCTTGTTTGAATTCAAAAAGAATAAATGTGTACCGAAGTGGTAATTGAATATCTAGCTATCAGTCCTTAACCGGTGCAAATTGATACCTGGCTAAACAATCCACCTACAGCGGGATTGGATACATATCGTATCGTTTTCCCGGTGCTTTTTTGCATGAGAATAAAATAAATAAAATAATGGTAATTGAGTGTATAGCAATTAGTAATCAACCAGTGCAAATCGATACTTGTGCTAGGCAATTCGCCTACTGCGGATTGTCATACCTTCTAACGTCGAAAGTCTGATGTTGTATTGTAGGGGGAAAAGTTTAAGTCGAACGAAGTGTTAACGTCCTTTTGGGAAAATCGATTTATACACAACTAAATCGCTTAGGTTAGGTCGAATTGCAGACTATGTGGGCCCAAATTATGAAATCTGAAATTTTTATTTGCTAAACTTTTAATATACTTTATGTGTATGTAGTAAGTGAAATAATCCACAATACATTTAAAATACATTGTAAACATTTGAAAATACATTTTTAATAGTTAAATGACTTTTACATTATGTTGTAGAAGTGTTATATTTTTTGTTCTTGAAACTTGAGTTATTAGTAATTTTGCATAAAACGCTGATGAAGCATGGACGTTCTTATTGATTATCTTTTTAATGTATTTATCTACAATATATCATTGTGCTTTTATTGTAATATATATTATCCTTATTATAGAAAAAAAAATATTTATTCAAAGAATTAATTATTAATGTGCATACCTGATCTATATAATTTTAATAAATACATTATATTTATTTATTTAATTTTAATTTCATATAATGAAACACTGTTCTCCACTGAGAATACTCGTGTGGAGGCCCAGGAGTTCCTATATTAACATGTTTTGAAAATTGTTGAAATTGAAGCCTGAAAGCCCGAGTGAACTTGAATATAGAGGTATTTAACACAAATGATAACACGATTTTATGTTTATAATAAAAGTATAATATAAATGTAACATACAACTAGATATAGACACACAGCGTACTGTGTCCAAGAGTGTCCGAGAGAGTAAGTCTTGTACACAAAATGAGCCCTATACATATGCGTCATTGACGTCACATAACCATACCTATGTATGTGTGTAGTATTATTAAGTATTGCTTCACATTAGAATAGAAAGTTAAACTATGATATATAATATATTGATACGTGCACCCTTGTGCTTACAATGTATGCATACTAATATTAATTGTATATTTCAACACCCTCCCTCAATTAATAATTTCTTTGATTGTAGTCACTCCTATGGCTGACCGCAATTTTTCGAAACGATATTTTACCAATGGCTTGGTCTAGATGTCTGCAATCTAGTCCTCTGTCCCAATGTACTGGAGTAGAAATAATCCGTCTTCGTACTTTTTTCTGATGAAATGATATCGTACGTCTATGTGTTTGGTCCTCTTATGGAATTCTTGATTTTTCACGAAACGTATAGCACTTTGATTATCAATATTTAATATTGGTTGTTTACCTCCTGTTGTCGATAAGCTTTTGATCAAAAGTGTTATCCACATAATTCCTGTTATTGCTTCACTTGCTGCAATATATTCTGCTTCCGTTGACGATAATGATACAGATTTTTGTCTTTGTGAAGTCCATTATACAATAGTTGATCCATATTTGAACAAATACCCTGACGTTGAACGTCGTGTTTCAATGTCACCTGCATAGTCTGGATCGCTAAATATTTCCAACGACAACTGTGCGTTACTATCAAAATATAAACCATAATTAAATGTTCTTTTAATATAACGTATTATACGCTTAATTAAATTCCAATGCGCCTTTTTTAGATTTGTTAAAAAACGACTACCAAAGTTTACTGCATATGCAATATCTAGTCTTGATACTTGAGACAAGAATAATAAATTCCCCACTGCTTGTCGATACGTTATCTCGTCATTTAATACTTCCGTTTCTCCCTGTTGATCACATACACTTGATTTATCAATCGGAATTGACAACTCCTTAGCGTCTAATAAATTAAATTTGTTAATTATGCTAGATGCATAATTTGTTTGGTGCATAAATAGTGATCCATTATCCATAATGTCTACCTGCATTCCTAAGAAATATTCTACATTACACTTTTTTACTTCAAACTCTTGTTCCAAGTAAGTTAAAAGTTCTTCAATTATTTCTTCATTATTTGCAGCAATCTACAAATATTGCAAGAATAATTTGACCATCATGAGTTTTAAAAACACATGCATCAGCTTCACTAGATTGTTAACCAAATGTATTCAAAAAATCTTTGAATATTTTGTTCCAATATCATGGAACTTGTTTTAGTCCATATAAACTTTGAAGTTTACATACTTTATTTGAACCGTCCTCGTAACCCGTTGGTTGTAACATATATATTTCTTCCTGTAAATCTCCACACAGAAATGCTGTCTTTATGTCAAACTGTCGTAATTTTAATTTTTCTACAGCTGCTACTGCGAAAATAACTCTTATAGATTCGTATCGGACTACTGGTGAAAATGACTCATGGTACCTACCATACTTCTGTGAACAACCTTTAATGACAAGTCTTGCCTTAAATTTGTCTATGTTTCCGTCCGATTTATACTTAGTTTTGAATACCCATGCATTTCGTAATGCAACTGTATTCCGCGGTAAATCGACTAGTGTCCACGTTTCAATTTTATTTAATGACATTAATTCGTCATTCATAGCACATCTCCATTCATTCACCTTATGTCCAGTTATGCCCTCATTAAATTTTAATGGTTCCACACAATTGGCAATGAACGATTGAACCTGTCCGGTGGTCTTAATGTACTCCTGTCCCGTAATACCATCCTATTGTCATCGATTATTACTTCGTCCTTGACTTGATTTTCATTTTTTTCAATCTGAGTCGACGTTTCTGTGAATTCTAATTTGTCAGTGATTATATTTTCAAATTTAGTACATTCTTTCAAGAATATAATGTCTCTACACAATAATATCCTATTTGACTTCGAGTACCATACTCGATAACCCTTTGTGTCATTTGAATAACCAACAAATATACCTTTTTCACTTTTCGGATCCCATTTTCGACGTTTTTGTTTTGGAATGTGTGTATACACAACCGTACCAAATACTCGTAAATGCTTTATGTCTAGCTTGACTTTAAAATAAAGTTCATAAGGTAGCTTACCTTTTTCTGAATTAGTACCGGTCATATTTAATATATATACCGCTGTGTTTACTCCTTCAACCCATAATGACACATCTAAATTCTTAGCACATATCATTGTTCTAGCTGCTTCAACGACTGTCCTATTTTCCCTTTCCACTTTATTATTTTGCTCTGATGTGTATGGAACTGTCGTTTGATGTCGTATTCCATATTTCTGTAAAATACTTGTAATATCATTATTTACAAATTCTAATCCATTCTCTGTCCTTAGTATTTTGACTTTAAATCCTGTATCTGTTTTAATACCTTTACTAAATATTTCAATAATATTTTCACTTCATACTTATTTTTAATAAAATATACCGTTCTGAAGTGTGAGAAATCATCTTTGAATAATAAGAAGTATTTTGACCCACCTATTGAGTCCTTTTGCATTGGTCCACATAAATATGCATGAATTAGTTCCCCTACATTAGTAGTATGCTTTGTAGTACTTTTATCAAATGATTTACGTTGTTGTTTTCCAATTATACAGTCATCACGGAAAAATTGTTCTTCCTTGGTTGTATAATCGATATTATGTTTAACCAATCAATTCTTCACGTATTGAATATTTTGATGACCCAATCGTTCATGCTACAATTGTAATGTGTTTTCTACGGGTCTAGGCCAAAATAGCGAAACAATTAACCGCTAATGTAAAAATCGCGAATTGATAATAGCGAAAATAAAAATAGCGAATTTAATTAAATGCGATTATACATAATAGCGAAACTGCAGATTTTTATAATTTCTTTTTCAAATACTATAAAACATATAAAACTAAAACTTAAATACTTGATAAAACTTATTTTTACCTGTAATTTCTGGCGCAATTAATATATACCCACTACCCAGTAACCACGGACGTATCGGGTTATCGTCAATGTGCTATCTTAGTTACTATTATGACTATTTTAATATTGGAAATATACCGAGATAAGATTGTCAATCATATTATATTTGAGCTGACACAATTTAATACAGTTGTAGTTCGACAGTGCGTAAATGTAGTGTAGTTTGTATTATTTAACTTAATATTTTTGTTCGTTAAAAAAAAGTGTGCAGTGAAAAAATATATTAATATTATTTTCAATGGAATTTGTAAAAAGTAATAAAAATAAGAATTTATTATTGTATGGTGGCTTTTTGCATCGTGAAGATAGAAAACAAAATAACACAATATATTGGCGTTGCGTAGAAAGTTCATGTAAAGGTAGAATAATTACGATAAACGGAGAAATTAAAAGTCAACCTAAGGAAAACTCACATAATCATGTTCCCGATCCATGTAAAATCCAATGCAAAATGGCTGTGAATAAGATAAAAGAAGCGGCTGTTCATACACAAAATACTCCACATGATATAATCAGTACTGTTCAAATAGTACCTGGAGTAGCCGGTGCAATTCCTTCAGTTCATCATTTAAAACACACTATACGAAGAGTTCGGACACGTAACCAATGCGCACCACCTATTCCGAAAACAGTGAGTGACCTTAAAATTGCTGATGAGTATACTAAAACAATAAAAGGAGAACAATTTTTAATATTTGACAGTGGAGCATCACAAGATCGAATTTTAATATTTTCGACCGAAAATAATTTAAAATTAATGGATCAATCAACTAACTGGTTAGTCGATGGGACTTTTAAAACGGTACCTTCACTTTTTTATCAGTTATTCACTATTCATGTACTTATTCAACAAGGTGACCAAACAGTTAGTCCTACCATTTATGCATTATTAACCGATAAATCTCAATCAACATATACACGTTTTCTTAAATATTTATTAGAAATAAAACCATCTTTAAATCCTACATCGGTAATAATGGACTTTGAACATGCCTCAATCAATGCATTCAAAATTGTTTTTCCACACGCTGAACAACAAGGTTGTTTTTTTCATTTTTCTAAATGTATGTGGCGACAAATTCAAAATGTTGGTCTAGTCGAAAATTATATTAATAATGCTAACTTTGCTCTTCATATTCGTATGTTAGCTGCTTTGGCCTATGTTCCACCAGATAACGTTATTAATGCATACGAAGAAATTTTAGAAACACAATTTTATGTTGAAAATGAAGACCTGATAATGCCATTCTTGGATTATTTCGAGGATAACTGGGTAGGAAAAATAACAGGAAGACGAAAAACTCGACGACAACCAAGACATCCTATTGATATTTGGAATTGTCACTATTCAGCCAAAAATGGTCTTCCAACAACAAACAACGCTGTTGAAGGGTGGCACAGAGGATTTACATCTGTTATTGGTTCGTATTATTTTATTAACAATTAGTATCTTTAGTAATAGAATACATATTCTTTAGGAGCAAGCCACCCTAATATATGGAAATTCATGGATGGAATTAAGAAAGTTCAAAACATAGAAGAATTAAAACGAGAGCAGTATAATGCTGGAGAACAACCACAGAAAAAAAAAAAGTACAAGGACTGTAATAAAAGAATTCATGCATTAGTTACAAATTATAATACTAATGAGAATAAGAACTTCATAAAAGGTATAGCATATAATTTGTCACTGAATGCCTAGATATAATTATAATTAAGTTGAATATAATTATTTTATTTAAAATTATTATTATTACTACTATAAGTACTTATTATTAGAACTTAACGATATTATAATTATAATGAATGTAATTTAATCTCATTTATAAACTATTTTTATCCATTTTTTATTGTAATAAATATGTTTGATTTTCGCTATTATGTATTTTCGCTTTTTTTTATAATTCGCTATTTTTATTTTCGCTATTATCAATTCGCGATTTTTACATTCGCGGTAATTGTTTCGCTATTTTGGCTGGATACCGTTTTCTACTGCTATGTTCGCATAACATTCAGTTTTATTTGGCACTTCGACTTTAACCTGTAAATTGAATAATCTTCCATTCTGTTTACCTGTAAGGACTACTTGTCCATTCTTTGTAAACTCACATATTTTATTATCCGAGGTTAATTTTTTATGAATTTAGTCTTAATAATTTACTACTGATTAGTTTATACATTTTATTTATTTAATTAATAAAATACAACAAGTACATTTTATGTATCTCACATGTATGGTTTTAAAGAGCATACTACAACTACACAACACACAACAACATTAATACAACACAATCTGTTATCGAGCGTGTATCTCACTGCTATTAAAGATAGTGATAATACTTTTTATCACTAACTATTATCACATCTCCCCTTTTTACTTAACAACATAATGTGCTTATTTTTACAATCTACTTTAGAATAACAATTTTTTCAAACTTACATTTGCAAATATAAATAACTATTTGAATAGTACAATGAGATAAATTATTTAATTTTATAGTGTATGATGCTAAATAATATTTACATTTTTTTTTTTTATTATTATTATACATTTTATGTATTTAAATTAGAACGTAACCATAATCTTTTAAGTCTAATTTTTTAGGTTTAACCACCTTTCTCCCTATCCTGGTTTTATATTCTTTTTGGAATGTTTGTTACAAATCTTGCTGTAATGTTGTTTATTTCTTAACTTGCCATACTCTTCTCTTTCGCCCTCTACGTTGATCTGTTTACTTATTCCTAATTTCTTAGGAAAACTGGTATTCCTGCTTAATATTCTGCCATATTTGTCTTTCACTAAGTATGATCTGGGTTCTTTCAGTTTTTTAATTATTTTTCCTTCATGCTAATTTTTTGTAGAGTTGTCCTGCATATAAATTTTTTCACCTTCCTCAAAGCAACTACTATTTTTATTTTCACCTCTGTTATATACAAAGCTTGTTTTCTTTTTAAGTCTCTCATTTTCTCTACACAGTTTTGTATAGCAGGTTTAAATAATTTTTTCTGTGTACCACATTCATTTTAGATCTTACTTCTCTGCTTTGTAATAGTTAAGCTGGTGTACACTGCAATCCTTTAATAAGCGCATTGCGATAATTTAGTAAGTATAGTTCTTAATCCTGTTCTTCATGACTCGATTTTCTAATTAGCATCTTTGCTATACCTACAGCCTTTTCCGCTTACTCATTACTTTTAGGATAATTAGGACTTGAGTTTATGATAGTAAAACCCCAGGCTTTTTTTAAATTCAAGACTACCACAAGGATTGTTATCAGCTATAATAACTTCAGGTATTCCAAACCTACTAAAAAAATTTTTTAATTTTTTAATAACTGCAGTGCTAGTTTTTTGTTTAAGTTTAAGAATCTCAAGCCACCTTGAGTAATAGTCCATTACAATCAGATAGTTTCTTCCCTCTACTTCAGCAATATCTATACCAATTTTCACCAATGGTTCTTTAACTTTACTTTTACTGAATTTTAAACATATTCCACATGCTGTAATATAATTATGTATATTAGAACTCATACCCGGCCAATAAAATATATTTTTTGCTTTCTCAATCGTTTAACGACACCTAGGTGAGTTTCATGAAGTTTTTTAATTATATATTGTCTTAATAGCTTAGGAACCACTAACCTCATACAATTTTTTATATTTTCAGGCCACCCTGTTTTTATGAATTGTTTAATTTTATTTAAATCTTGATCACTATCTGTAGTCTGTATGAACTCCTTTTCTTTTTAATTTGTAAACTCAATATCAATTTCATTGACTATGTTTACTGTGTCCTCTAGATCTACATCTACAATGCTTTGTGTCACTACATAATTTCTACTAAGGTATCAGCCACATACATCTGCTTAACTGGCAAATAATTTACTGGAAGATCATATATTATTATTTTAATTAATAATCGCCTCAATCTATTATTGGAAATTTTATGAATTTCTTTACCCATTATAGAAACTAGTGGCTTATGATCTGTGAATACTTTAACACTACTCTGACCATATATAAGATAATGAAACTTAGAACATGCAAATGTTATAGCTAACATTTCTTTTTCTATTTGTGCGTAATATGTCTCTGTCTCTGATAAACTCCTAGAAGTAAAATGTATTGGTATTTTATTTTGGAACAGACAACACCCTAAAGTCTCTTGAGATGCATTACATTGTATTTCTAGATTACCTATTTTACTATTAAAATTACTTAAAGTTGGAAGTTCACTTAGGATTTCTTTTAATTTACTAAACGAATTTCGGCAGTGCATATCCCATGACCAAATTATATTTTTCTTTAACAGTGATCTCAATGAACCTCTTATTTCGGACATGTTAGGAATAAATTCTCTAAGGTAGTTTACCATTCCTAAAAATGACTGTAATTCTTTTTTATTGGATGGTTCTTTTAGATTTTGTATGCTTTTAATTCTTTCCTGGTCAGGGTAAACTCCTTTTTCATCAAAAATAAATCCTAAAAACTTGACTTTTGTTACACATAGTTGTAATTTTTAGGATTAAATTTTATATTTAATTTCCTAGCTTGTTGTATGACCTCATTTAAAATTTCATCATGTTCTGCTTTATTTGTAGCACTAATCAATATGTCATCAAAATACACCACATTTTTTATGTGACCAAAATACTTATAAATTAGTTCTTGGAATTTTTCTGGGGCACTAGAAATTAAATTGATAAGTGCCAATTGGTGTTGAAAAATTACAGTATTTTTGGGAATTTTGATCAAGTTCACATTGATGGTACCCGTCCTTAAGATCTAACAGTGTAAAATATTTTGTATTTGCTAATTTAGGCTTTAGTTCTTCTAACGAAGGAATTTGATAACGTTCTTTAATAATGAATTTGATTAACTCCCCGGGATCAATGCAAATTCTTAATGTTTTGTCTGACTTTTCTACAGTTACCATATGACTGCTATTCGCAAGGCTCTTTAGCTCTTATAATTATTTTTAATTTCTGCATTCCAACTAAAGTTTCCTTTATCTGATCATATATTTTAATAGGCACCCTCCTCGGTGGACATGCCTTAGGAATTGCATCTTTATTTAATTTAATATTTATTTTATCTGGGAAATTACCTAACCCTTCAAATACATCACTGTTCCTCTGTATAAATTCTTGTTTTTCTTTATCTTCTAATTTTACTAAATTTATTTCTGACGGTGTGTTAAATTTAAACTTAACACACTCATTATAACTGATTAATGATTATAGGTAATCCTATATAATCAACAATTTCAAACTCTGTCTCATACTTGATGTAATAACTTGACCCTACCACAGAACTTATTTTAAATCCTCCAAATGCTGTGATAACTATGTTACTTTTTTGAGCTGTTTTATTAAGTTTTTTGAAAAAACTTATTGACAATACATTAATTTGTGCCCTCGTATCCAGTTTCACTTCAGACTCAATATTCTCAATTATTAATTATTAGTCCAACATCTATCACTTTTATTCACCTCATTTATTTCTACTGTATCTAATGACAAATTATTTTCTTCAGTTACCATGGTGTTTACATAATGTTTTTCTTTATTCCTACATTTAATTTCAAAATGATTTAATAGCCCACAACCTTTACACTCTTGTCCAAATGCTGGGCACTCATTTAAATTATGATTACGTCCACATCTATTACAATTAATAATTTGTTTTTTTTTTTACATTTTTATTATATGTATTATTATTACCTTTCTGCCTGCTGAGCTCACCTTCTTTGTTCTTCCACTCAGTATTTGTAGTCTTTTTCTTGTTTTGTTTGTATTCTGATTGTTGTTTATGATTTCTGCAATATGAATTCTGTTCGACGACGTTGATTTCATTTTTCGATTCCTCTTGAACTATACGACGATGTAATTCTGCTTGTTCCACCAGCTGACAGTATTTGATTACATTGTTCAGAGTAGGATCTTCCCTCAGCAATCGAGTTTGTAACTCTTTGTCAGTGACACCCAATACTATTTGTGTTTTTAATAATTTCTCTTCACACTGGCCAAATTCGCATATTTTAGCCAGCTTTCGTAGATCTGCATAGAACTGATCAAACTTTTCACCCTCTTGTTGCTTTCTCGTGAAAAATTTAAAATGTTCCATAACTTCATTTCAACGAGAAATGCAATATTTTTCTAGTGCTTCAAGTATTTCATCAATCCTTTGATACTCAACAGAGAGTGTTTCTAACAACCTATTTCCATCACTACCTAATAAGTTTAACAACCGTGTAACTTGAATTTCATGAGACTTCTTCGTTGTTTCTGTAGCCAAAAAATAAATTTGTATTTCATGCTTGAACCGTTTGAAGTTTTCGCTGATATTCCCAGTTAATACCAGAACTTCAGGTTTGTTAAACTCCATTGTAAAAGTTCTTAAAAACGACTGCGCCATGTTATTACTTATGAATTTAGCCTTAATAATTTACTACTGATTAGTTTATACATTTTATTTATTTAATTAATAAAATACAACAAGTACATTTTATGTATCTCACATGTATGGTTTTAAAGAGCATACTACAACTACACAACACTCAACAACATTAATACAACACAATCTGTTATCAAGCGTGTATCTCACTGCTATTACAGATAGTGATAATACTTTTTATCACTAACTATTATCATAATTTTAACCCTTTATCTAATGCTGTACCACATGAGAATAAATTAAACTGTAAATCTGGCACATGTAATACGTTCGCTAAGTAATTTCGTTTCCAATTACCGTTTATATAAGTTAATATATTTATATTACCTTTGCCTGTTGCATACAAATTAGATCAGTCACTGATTGTTATATGTTGTGTATTTACTAATGGCTCATAACAAGAAAACCATTCTAATTTGGCACACATATGATCTGATGCGCCCAAATCTAATACCCACATATCCGTTGTGGTTTTATTTAGTGTTGACTCACTAATAAATGCGTTTTCGTTTGAATCCGACGTACTTGTCTTTTTTAACTCCATGCTTCGAAGGTAACTCTTACAATCTGTTTTGAAATGTCCCTTCTTACCGCAATAAAAACGAAATAATTTATTGTTAGTATTAATAAATTCCTTTTTACTTTTACTATAACTGCCGCGTGTTTCACTAGATTTGTTTTGAAATTTTGCTGAAAATGCACTCGATTTTTCTTGATCGCCTATTTCACCTTTAATCTGCTGTAACCTTGATTCTTCAATCAACAAACGACTAGTTAAATTATTTACCGTTTTACTTCTTGTTGGGATAGAGTCCCAAGCACTGTAAAAATGTTGATAGTCTTTTGGCAACGTCATTAAAATTTTTGTCATAACCATATTATCCGTAATAGGTTCTCCTGCTAAACTCAATTTCCTTCCTAAATTTTCTAATTTTGAAATGTGTATCGATATATCATCCATTGGATCTTTTGAATAACTGAAAAAACTTGTTGAAGCAAATGTATACTTGCCTCAGATTTCTGCTCTAAATTTTTTATAGTATTGTTTTAAAATATAATTATTAGGGTGTTTTTTAACTTTTAAATGCAATTGGTCTCTATGCCTAATAGCGGTAATAAGTGACGTAGTCGCCCAAGGTTTATTTTTTTGTAGTTTAGAAGAAATTTGTATGCTAATGGAGGCTTTTGACATTAATTTTTTTAGAATATTTATAAAATTATCTGTAGCCTCATATACATCCGTTGTTTGGTCTTAGATGCAATTGAACACATAAAAAGACCCAGTGGACTGTATGATATTGTAATTTATTGGATAATAATAATTTAAAATAATATTTTAATAATAATAAATTTAATACAAGAGTACACTTATTGTCACTAATGAGGTGACTGTCGCAGTTTTACGGTATTGTCATCGAAGCAACGTTTAGATAACGACTGACGACCCGTGCCTGCTTTATACCCGACCCAAGACGTTATAGATAAATGTACATTGAACATAGGGGCCACCTTGAAGCATAGTCTTCAACATAATGTAATAAAATAATTAAGGTCACGGTCATCAAATAGAACAAATAAATTAAACAAAACATATTAAATTAATAAATAGTAAATTTAGCCCACAATCAAAAGGGTTATTGAAATAATATAAATAATAATACATAATAAATAGTTTCGTTAACTCAACATAACATAAATACAAAAATTACACTAATTAGTTGAATAATACACTGAAAATAATATACAAAATTTTTTTTTTTTTTTTATTTTGGGTTTGATTCATCATTATCTTGTATTGGTAATAGACATAATAACCTCACCGCTCTCTTCCACGGCCCGCTCCGTGTATTGACTGTTGCGACTCGTACCACGCCGTCATTACCCGGAAATATTTCGCTCACCCGGCCCAGGTGCCATTGTAACGGAGGCAAATTTTGATCTTTTATCAAAACCATAGACCCAATTTTTAAAACGGAACTATCAGACTTATTCCATTTGGAACGTTCCTGGAGTTGACTTAAATACTCTCCTACTGCTCCAACGTCTCCAAATTTGATGCGTAATGTGTTGTACTTTTTGCCACCGTGACAATAAATTGTTGGTTAAGTTGGTTATTTCTGGCTCCGGCAACGCTGATAGTGAGTCTCCTATTAAAAATGGCCAGGAGTAAGGACAGATAAATCGAAAGGATCAGTAGATAACGGGGTAAGTGGTCGTGAGTTTAGACATGATTCAATCTGAACTAATAGCGTATAAAACTCATCGTAGGTCATTTTTACGGATCCTATACTGCGATTTAAATGTTTTTTAATGCTGTGAACCGCCGCCTCCCACAATCCGCCGAAATGTGGTGCTCGTGGAGGGATGAAGTGCCATATAATTTCGTTACCGGTCATAAATTGATTAATACGATTTTTGTGATCATCCGCCGACATTAATTGTTTTAATTCGTTCAATTTGTTGTTCGCGCCTACGAAACAAGTGGCGTTATCCGAATATATATTTTTACAAAGACCTCGGCGGGATATGAATCTTTTTAGAGCTGCGATAAATGCATCCGTGCTTAAATCACACACCAGCTCTAAATGCAACGCCTTTGTCGCGAAACATACGAACACGCATATGTATGCCTTTTGAGCTGCGGCATTTCGTCGATTACTGCATTTTAATAGAAACGGACCTGCATAATCTACTCCACAATTTTCGAAACATCTACTTGGCCGATCCACTCTGAATTTAGGTAAATTACCCATTAAAGGTGACACGTTTTTCGGTCGTGCCCTAAAACATTTCACGCATTGATATACAACTTTTCGCGCACATCTTCGCCCATTGAGTGGCCAGTATTTTAATCGCACCGTAGCAAGTGTAGCATGCGGACCAGCGTGCATTAATCTTTCGTGTTCGCGTAATATAATTAATTTTGAAAAGTTTGTCTCATTAGGTATAATAATCGGAAATCGTTGATCAGTATCAATAATTGTCGCGTTGGTTAGTCTACCACCCACGCGCACGATGCCATCATCATCTATGAACGGGTTTAATTTGTATATCTTACTACTCAACGACACATTACGTTTGCCTTTTAAATCCTTAATTTCGGAAGAGAAATATAAGCCTTGTAATAGTTTAATTATTGCTTTTATTGCGGTTGATATCTCGTATACAGTAAGCGTGCCGGTGATTCGCGGAATGTTATTACGTTTTGATAATGAGTTGTTTTTGTATCGTAACAAATACGCAACGACGTGCGATAATTTGTTCAGCGACGAATACTTATCAATATCGAATAACGCGCCCACCTTTGTTGTACACACCACAATAGGCGTAATCCTTTCTTCATTTTTAATATCATTTATATTTTCGTAATCTTCGGTGTATGCTGTTGAGCATTTAAATTCATTATTCTTTAACCATACCGGACCGTGCCACCAAAGCGTATTGTTTTTTAATTCGTTTGGCGTACACCCGCGTGACAATACGTCAGCTGGATTGTCGTTCGATTTTACCTGTCCCCACTCCAATCTATTAGTTAAAGTGTGGATTTCACTGACGCGATTTGCAACAAATGTTTTCCACTTGCCGGAATCTGCTGCTAGCCAGGCCAAAGTGACAGTAGAATCTGTCCAAAAATATCTTTTAGACACACTTATGTTAAGTGCTGGTATAATTGTGGACATTAAACGTGATAAGAGTAGCGCCGCGCACAGTTCCAATCTAGGAATAGAAATTACCTTTATTGGCGTAATACGAGATTTGGCACACACTAATTGACATGTGATATTACCGTCTTTATCTGACGTACGCATATATATATAGGCGCCGTACGCTTTCATGGACGCATCTGCAAACCCGTGTATTTCGATTTGTTTATCATTATCAGATCCAAGCCAACGTGGTATATTAAATGAATTGAGCTCATTTAAGCAACTGATATAACCGTCCCACACCAATTGCATGTGTGGTGGAATTTGACTGTCCCATCCTATTTTTTCACGCCATAAATCTTGTAATAATATTTTGCCCACTAATATTACTGGACCTACTAAACCTAATGGATCGAATACTGTTGCTAGTCCAGCAATAATGTCTCTTTTGGTTACCTTAATGTTTGTTTTCGGAGTTTGAACGACGTAGGTGTAATAATCACTGTTTGGTTCCCAATATAAGCCCAACGTCTTCACACTCTCTTTATCCATTGATACAGCCGATGCTTCGTTTTCATTTGTGTCCGGGATTAGATTCTTATGATTTGCTGTCCATTTAGATAATTCAAATCCTGCCTTATGCATAACTGAAATTAGTTCATTACGTAATTGTATTGCTTCCGTCAATGTATCCGCTCCGGTAAGACAATCGTCAACACAGAAATCGTTTTTTATAATTTCTTTTAGTTTTACGTTTGCGGTGTCTTCAGCAACGTGGTTAACACAACTTACTGCCAAAAATCCTGCAGGTGCTAAACCGTACGTAACTGTGCATAATTTATAAATTTTAATTTCATTATTTGGATCGGATCTCCACAATATGCGTTGATAATCGCGATCTTCCTTGTGTATTAATACTTGTCGATACATTTTTTTTATATCGACCGAAAACGCATATCTATGTGTTCTAAATCGAATTACGATTTCTAACAGATCAGGCTGTAGTTTTGGACCATTCATTAGCGTATCATTTAATGATATGCCGGTACTTGTTTTTGCTGACCCGTCGAAAACAACACGAAGTTTTGTTGTTCTACTGCGGTCATTTATCACATACGAGTGCGGTAGATAAAAACAATTATTGTCATTGATTACTTGTTTATCGCTGCCTGCATTGTTAACACACTCCATATGTTCAAGCCTTTCATATTCTATCATAAACATTTTATATTTGGTATATAGCTCGGTATTATTGAGTAATCGTTTTTCTAATGACAAGAATCTTCGTAATGTTTTGTATTGATTTTGAGTTGCTAACAAACATGTGTTCGGTCTTGTCATATTTAAATTATTTGACGTTTTACCTACTACTACCCAACCAAACAATGTTTTTTGTAGATATGGACCATTGTTGGTTTTTATTTTATCAGCGCACATTATGTCCCAATAAGTGTCTCTGCCGATAAGGATATCTATATTACCCGGGTAATTAAATGACGGGTCTGCCATGTAAATGTCACTCGGAACGTTTACACTGCGTATAGACGTTCGTGGTAATTTGCCCGTTATTTTCGACAATACTAATAAATCAATCATCGTAGAGTATGAATTATTTAATGACTTGATAACAGCAGTTACTTTATATTTTATTGTATTATTCGTTTCACTGATACCGCATATTGGAATGTTTACTTTTTCACGTTGAAGTCCGAGTTGGTTCACTAAGTTGGTTGTTATAAAATTGCTTTGTGATCCGCTATCTAATAACACTCGCCCGTGTGAATGCCTACCAGCGGGACTCGATATTTTTATTATCGCTGTAGCTAATAACACTTCGCTATCAACGTCGACTTTTGCTGTATGCGCAGATACTAATGCATTGTTTGATAATATATGGTTATTTTCGTTAACCGGACTTGTTTCCTTATGTAAAAGTGAATTATGCAACTGTTGACATTTTATGCACTTTCTCGATGGACATTGATTTATATGATGGTCGGTTTTTTTTAAACAAGGGTGTCTAGTGTTTCGGGATGCTTCTATTCATGGTCACCAAACTAATAATTTTTCAGAATTGAATGTTCGAATCTTTAAGGACATTGTTCTTTCCAGAAACAAAGCATACAATGCAGTTTCATTAGTAGATTTTATTTGTACTTCATTAGAAGAATATTATCTAAGACGTTTACGGACTTTTGTCAATGGGAGAAACGATAAAGCTCGACATATGTTTGAAGATCAGCTTAAACGAGCAAATAGTATTAAAAAAGACTCAATAAAACAATTATCTGAAAATATGTATAATGTGCAGTCTGAAACAGAAAATAATTTTTATGAAGTTGATGTTACAAATGGATTTTGCACTTGCCCTAATGAAAAACTAGGAGCTTTTTGCAAACACCAAGCGGCAATTTACCATTATTATGAAATAAATATGCCAAATTTACCAGCTATTAATACAGAATCGCGTTATTTGTTAGCAAAATTAGCATTTGGTGAAAATGTGCGTGAAAAATCGTTTTACATGCCACTTATATCAGAATCAAATATGATAAATAATAATTCTGCATTGATAGAAGGAATAGATTTACATAATCAAAATAATGACAAACCTCATTATTCAATGAGTCAAACTTTAATAGATAACTGTAACAATGATCATGAAAATAACTCTGCTTATGATTATACTCAACAAATTCAAAATTTATTAGCAACAAATTTAAACAAATATAACAGTACAGTTTCAATTTCAGTACTCAGTAAATGTTTGGATAGATTAAAAAAAGTTAAGTCTGTTGCCATGTGGGAATCAATTTTAAGTACTGCTGGAAGTAAAATATCTCTGCGACATCGATCTCGTGCTACAATTCATGTACAGCCAACAACTTTGTCTCGAAGAAGACCTGGAGTTACTAGAGGCAGTAAGCGACTACCTGTAGGACGTCCTAAAAATAACGATCCTCTTAAGAAAAAAAAGAAGAAGAAATTTAGCATAAAATGTAGAAAAAAATATTCCAAATGCTAAATCACATGGGATAGGTCATTAAGTTTTATTTATTATTATAGAAATATTATTATGATATTATGTTATTAATTATTATTAAAAATTTATAGAAGCACTTATAAGTTATTTTATTCATTATCATTTATGTAACTTTATTATGTCTGTATTCTAATGAAAAGTATGATATTATAATAAAAGTCATTTTCAAGAAAATTAATGATCTACTGATCTAATAAAGGTTTACTAATTTAAAATGTTAGGTTAGGTAATTATAATTTATGTTTTATTTTATTTTTACAATAATTAACTGTTGTTAGTTTATCTATTGATCAAACAGCATATTACATAATAAATCAAATACCTATGTTATGAAAAAAAACCAAGGAAATAGGAATATAATATAAGTATTTTAAATTTTTATTTGTATAGTAAATAACTAATAAGTAAATAAAAATGATAGAAAATACAGTATATTAGTTGTTATAAATTAATTTAAAAAATGCCCAATATAATTTATAGCAGTACCTATAGACTATATTATATTGATCATACCTGTAGAGTGAAGTAAGAATGACATTTTTTGAATTAAAAAAATTATTTAAATATTTACAGCATACCTACCTATAGATATAGGTATATTTCCTTATACACATTTAAAAAACTTTAATGTATTATATTATTTTACATTTTCTTGTTATATGTTATAGGTATGATGACGATAGCACGGTATTTTTATTTAACAAGGATTACAAATAGTAACAAATCAAGAATTAAAAGAATAAAAAAAGTATTTGGAATACTTTTACTCATATACTTTACAACATTACGCTGATACTATACATTTGTACGACTCTGAGGAAGAATGACATTTTTTGAATATAAAAATATATAATGTAAATTTCCTTTTATGCATTTAAATAATTTAATTAATTAATATTGTTTAACATTTTCTTGTATGAAACAAATATAGTGTTAGTATACTTGACATTAATAAGTAAATGAGTTATATTAATTAATAATGTCTTTATAATATCATACATTATAATATCGTTAGCAATAATTATAAGACTTACTTAGAACATCACAAGATGCAGGACTCCACAACAAAGTATTTTCACCTTTTTTTTCTTTTTCTTTTATTGCTGGTACATGTATTTTCAAATTCATTTATTTTAATTCATTTATTTGAGATGAAGACTCATTAGTAGACAAATCTGAAGTGCACATAGCCTTCATAGCTTTTTGTGAAGCAGTACTATAACTTTCTATAAATAAAAACTAATTTTAAAATAAAATACCTTTTATAGTGAACGGAATAACATATTATTTCAATATAATACATACCAATGTCTTTCCCCATTTTACGTGCAGCATAGAAATTAAAATCTAATACATTAGGATAAACTTTGGTTTGTATCATTTTTTTAATGTTCTTTTTTGGCCAGGAACATTTCTGGTTTTTAAACCAATAATTTGGTACAGCTTCAACAGTCTTGTCATCCACAAATTCTACTATTGACCACATATTTTAAAATATTTTACTGGAATAACAATAACAAAATAGTTAAAAATTGACTAAAAGAAGAATTAATTATGTATGTATCCACCCACTACCTTCCTACATCTCTCCTCACATACAAGCATGTAGCGTCTCAATTGTTACTCATAATAACATACCTATTACTGTATCCGCAATTTATTGTCCTCCCGGTCTCATCACCACTATTGATCATTTCTCTGAATTCTTTTCTACACTGGGACATCGCTTCGTCTCAGGAGGTGATTTTAACGCGAAAAACACAACATGGGGTAATCGCACTCCCAACACCAGAGGCAGAGCATTACAGTGCTGCATAAACAATAATAACTTTTCTTCCTTAGCTCCTCCTGGACCAACTTATTGGCCCTCTCACAACAACAGACTACCCGATATCTTAGATATCTTTGTTATGAAATTACCAAGTAATATACTCAGTGACCTTACCAACCTCTACGACTTGTCCTCCGATCACACCCCAATAATTCTCAAACTAGGTTTAAACGTTCCCCCATGCCAAAATGAAACTCTCACCCCCGGCCAAACAGATTGGTCTACCTTCAAAAATATTTTAAATGATGACATAAAACTCAACGTTTCCTTAAAATCAATCGATGAAATCAACAACGCTATTAATCACCTTACAACCTCCATACAAAAAGCCGCATTAGCAGCTGTAAAACCCCAAACAAATAAAAATACAAAAAACCAAACTCCCCCCCATATACAAGCTCTACTTACCGAGAAACGTAGAACTAGGGCACAATGGCAAAACTTTAGATATCCCAATGACAAGACCAAACTCAACAAACTAAATATCCAAATAAAAAAGGAAATCCAAAAGTACAAAAGTCAATCATACAACACTTATGTAGAATCTTTAACCACTAAAAATATGTCTCTGTGGAAAGCAACAAAAAACATATTACGAATAAACCAACCCACCCCTCCTCTCAGAAAAGAAGACAATTCATGGGCTATTACCGACACCGACAAATCTAATATCCTAGCTCAGCACCTAAAAAACTGCTTCTGTCCTCACGATATTCAACCCAGTCCCACTCAACTGGAAATAGTTGAAAACTTCCTCGAATCTCCTCTCCCAATGTCTCTGCCTGCCAAAGCCACATCCCCCGAAGAAATAAACAATGTAATAAAAAAAATCCCTATCAAAAAATCCCCAGGTAATGACCTAATTACCAACTTTATAGTAAAAAACCTACCTCGCAAAGTCATAATTTATTTATCCCATTTATTTAATGCACTGTTTAGATTATCATACTTTCCTGGGGCCTGGAAACACTCTATCATAATTCTTATTCTCAAACCAAACAAACCACCTGAAAATCCAGAATCATACAGACCAATTAGCCTTCTTCCCACCATATCAAAAATTTTTGAAAAAATTTTATTAAAAAGGCTCCTCTCCATCGCCACCAATGCTAATATCATCCCACACACACAATTTGGGTTCAGAGCCCATCATTCAACCATTCACCAACTACACCGCACTGTCGATCACATCTCCAGCGCTCTGGAAAAAAAAGAATTCTGCCCCACCGTTTTTCTCGACGTCTCTCAGGCCTTTGACCGGGTCTGGCACGACGGACTCCTCTACAAATTAAAAAAGTTCCTTCCAGCCCCGTATTTTCCTTTATTAAAATCCTACCTATCAGACCGCTTCTTCACTGTTCGTCTTAAAAACAGCTACTCAATATGCCACCCTATTAAAGCAGGTGTCCCACAAGGAAGCGACATCGCCTCTTTCCTATACTCTGTTTTCACCCATGATATCCCAAAGACTCATTACACATTCATTGGCACATACGCTGATGATACCCTAATTTCGGCGTCACATTGCGATCCAGAAATTGCTAGCTCAAGGATTCAAAATCACCTCAATATGATCAACTTATGGGCAAACCGTTGGAAAATAAAAATAAACGAAACCAAATCAACTCACGTAACATTCACTTTACGAAACTCTGACTGCCCCCCAGTTATGCTCAACAACAAAGTCCTTCCAACAGCAAATGAAGTTAAGTACTTAGGGCTCACATTTGACAAACGTCTTACGTGGGGCCCTCACCTGAAACTAAAGCGTAAACAAGTCAACTCCAGGCTGCACCTCCTTATACCTCTTTTAAAATCCAAACTATCCCTAACAAACAAGGTGACACTATATATAGTGATAATCCGTCCGGTCTGGCTCTATGGCATCCAGTTATGGGGGTCTTCAAAGCCTTCAAACACTAGAACACTACAAGCACTTCAATCAATATGCTTACGCCTAATCACCTCCTCCCCCTGGTACGTAACAAATAAAAATCTCCACAAAGATTTAAAACTACCCACTCTTAACGAATTGGCCAAGTCCCATTATACCAAATTCTTTTCTAAGCTACACTCTCATTATAATCCTTTAATCCAAAAATTATCCTCTGCAACACACGTCCCTAAAAGACTAAAAAGGCTGTGGCCCCGAGACTTGCTCAAAGCATAAAATTATAATGATACGAGTCATAACTTATGACCTAACTAAACAATAACTTAATGTAATCTCTGGTCAGGTGACACTACTGAGGGTCTTCCTATTCGAATATTTTATAATGTTATATAAACTTTGTCATCATACTTACTGATTATTGTAAAATAGATTGTAAATATATTTTTCTTAATAAAAAAAAAAAAAAATTAAAAAAAAAAAAAAATGTATCCAATTTTATTTAAGAAATACAACAAACAAATATAACAATCAAGATTAATGCAAACTGATTTTTAAAAATGTATCTTATTTTAATTTCAAACTTAATAACACTGATGATATGAAAAATAATTAGTTGTTATACTACATATTATTATAACTAACATATAAGAGGCCGTTCTGGTAGCGAAAAATCGACCGTAAAAACATGCTTTCGTATTTCCCATTTTCCTCAGCTCTCAATAGTCGTAGAAACATGATTTATTAACCAAAATAAACTTGAGAAGTTCCTCTAGATGATCTCGTTCCAGATTTTTGAACTTTTTTTTCAAACCGGAGATATTTGCATTTGAAATTTTCAAAATTTTTAACATTTTTAAAAAATCATATAAAATAGAAAAAAAAAGATATCAAAAATCTGGAACGAGATCATCTAGAGGAACTTCTCAAGTTTATTTTGGTGTATAAATCATGTTTCTACGACTACTGAGAGCTGAGGAAAATGGGAAGTACGAAAACATGTTTTTGGTTAAAAAATCATAAATTTACAGTCGTCATGTGCTGCTCTGCTAAGTATAGCGGCAGCGTTCGAGAACAGTGTTTATGCCACCACCCCGCGCGCGACTGCAGCCGTACCGCACCCTGGTTTAAACTGGTTTTCATATCGCAGTTTATAAATAAATATTGTCAATACGATAACAATTATGTTGGTGACCGAATAATATTTTAACCGATATCGAATTTTATATTTCGTGTATTATTATTCTGCACGCCGTATTAAAGATCTCACGTTACCATAAAATTATTATAATTTGTTTAATAAAAGTACGATTTGAATAATTATTTTTTTTATGCATTTAATCGACTTAAATACTAAATAATCCTAAAAATATTTAAAGTTTACCTAATTGTTTCCCATGATAGAGATAAGGGCTGATCAGCACCTAAGAAAAAGGTTCTACAACAGGTTTGATTATACCACAGAAAATTCTTTAATCTATTCTGTGATTATACCTTGGAATTGTGCCTCGAGGATTGAATTAAAATAAAAACGAATTAAATTATATAATCCTTATTTAATTATTAAAAAAAATATTCGTGTTTTATAAAAATATTGTTTTGGATACGAATTGCTAAAATGTCCTCATTCAAGAACTCTGATTTTTTTTTTTTGATATCGGTTTTTGTTTTTAATATATTCATTTTACGTACGGAGATGATTTGTCAGTCTATACTCTATAGGATAATTATTATAGGATATATTATATGATAACTTATATTTAAATAATTGTGATGTTCAATATTTTACTTGATTTCGTAAACAAATTCATTTCATATGCTCATAAAAATTTTTCTATATTGACGCTGGAATTTTTTTTATAGTTATTTGAAGAAAAAGTTATGGATAACCTTTTGTTGTGTTTTTTTAACCTTAGATATAAATTATTACAAAAATTTTATGAATTTTCAACTTCAAAATGCCTTGCAAATGTTCGCAATTTTGATATATTTTGTAAACATTTGAACTTTTAATGCTTATAAGCAAAAAATGTGACTAACGATTTTTGATTTTTTTTTTTTTACTACCATAAGAACAACTTATAATAAACCTTATATTCAATTTTAAAGATTTTTTGAAAGCCGAATTTGTTTTATCGTTATTTCAAGAAAAAAATTCCCGTTTTTTCCTGACGCTTTTGAAAACTACTACACAGCATATTTTACTTTTGACCACAAAGTACCAACTAGATTCAATTTCTTTTTCAAAGAGGGACTGAAGTCAAAAATCAAAGCACTATTACTACTCCAAAACGTGATGACAGACACAAAAATAAAAATAATAAAAACATTCATATACGTACATAAACATAATAAAATAAAAATTTAATGAGAAAATAAGTGTGACAAAATTAAATTAGTATACCTAACAGTGATTCATGTGTACTTGCTTACACGTACATACCTACTTAGATTTATAACTGTAAATAAATAAAACGACAAACATAATCGTAATACGACATTTTATTTTGAATTTTTTGCATATTTTTCAATAGTTTTATCGTTTAGTGTATATAATAGGTAATCTATTTTTCAGCAATTACAATAAATTTTTGTTACCAAATTTCGATAGATAATGAAAAAATAAATATTTTTTTTTAAATAGGAATTGATATATTTTAAATACACACCAATTTCGTCTATTGGTATCTAATATTTGAGATAAATTTATGAATACATATAGTACATTAATTTATATTATTTTATACATTTTTTATTCAACTATAATATGTTTAGTTTTTTTTTAAATGTACGAGGTAAAAAGTATAAATTTGTCAAATGTTTATATTATTATATTGCATTTTAAATAAACATAAATTGAAAGTAAAATCGTATTATTTAAACGGTATTTTTTTTTTTAATTCGATTCGATATCTATATTTATTAAAAACATATTATCTACATGTTTTGACGATTTTAAGTGTGTATTAGTGCATGCTTTTTTAACTAATTTTTAATACATGAATTTCCGGGTCATATATTTATAAATAAAATGTATTTTCTTAGGTTTAGTATCAGAGAATACCAAGGTATTCAATTTAAATATTTGATAGACAAAAACATTTTTGGAAAAATGGTGGAAGACAAATTTTTTAAATTATGGGGTTGATTTGGTGTTGGGGCTAATGATGGGGATATTCTTCGTTGCAATAGTTATATTAACTATACTTGTGGACACATTTTTGTATCAAACTTTTTGGCAAGACTTTTTTCTAGCATTACCTACCCATATAATTTAATACTTCGGTCTCATAAACACAGCTATAGGTACTCGTACATTAAAAATCAAGAGTTTGATGCGTTGGAAATAATAAACTTTCAGTGTCATAAAAAAAAAACAATAATTATCCGAATTTGTAGCATGAAATGGTTTAAAACCATCAAAATTAATAATGTATGTATTTATTTATATGAATGTGTTTCCACGAATATATATATATATACACAAACCTAAATTATTCTTATCTATATTTAAATTTATCATTATCTGTACAACCCAAATATTTATCAACCTCATTAAAATTGTTATTAATTATCCATCTTATTTTTGTCCAGCTTTGTACATCGTTCGACCGGTCGCAACGACTGCTTTACCCATCGCCTGAGAGTACGCCGTTGCCACCTCGCGATGGGTATAAAAGGGCAAGGCACAGGTCGAACCGATACCATTCACTGCCCTTTCGGCGCCGGAGCAAGACCTACCCAGGCAGACTTGCACGGCTCGAAAGGCAGTCTCCCTCCCGGACTCAACGTGCGGTATATATCCAATCCATGGTGCAATAGTCAGAGTTATTCCGGCATTGTACCCGATTGATATATAAAAGACCTCCATAGTACAATAGTCGGAGTAATTCTGGCATTGTATTGTCTTATACCACACGCTCGAGTCCCATTAGTTAAATCATACCGTGTTTTTATTTTTCCGAATGACATTCTTTTTCAAACAATAAAAAAAAAAAATACTTTTTTTCGATATCAACCGTTTCTTTAGTTATTTCAATCCAAACCATCAAACCAATCGTTCTACGAACCTCAGGTGTCAACAGAATGAATGTAGTGATTAATATATTGATTTGTTTAATTTGTATGTACATTTATTATATTTATAACTATAAATTAAATTGTAATTATATTTTATTCATAACGTTATATTAATCGATGGCAATAATTTATAAATTATTAGTATTATTAAATTGTTACTGATAGTTTTTTAAATAATAACTATATGTTGTAAAATAGCTTTTATAGTTTAGTTTAAGTATTTCCATACATATTTAGGGAACAGAAACTTCAATCAATAATACGATAAATAATATCGTAAAATTAGTTTATGAACGCGCAAGCGAGCGAGCGCTTATCAAATTCAAATTTCAAATTACCCCAGTAATATAAATACAAAATAGCATTGACGTGAAACGTTCTAGACGGCGGTCCGTGAAATAATAATGTGCCGCTCCTAAGACTATTGCGCGTAGCCCCTCTTTGGTAAAAGTAGGCGTGGTTACGGGTGACCGCCGCCGCGGCGATATGAAATTCAACGCCATCTCTTGAGCGTTGTATACGTTTCACTTTTACCAGAACGGCCTCATAATAAACATAAATTGTTAATATCAAATTATAATTTAAAGATAATACATATTATACCTTATATGTACACTGTACAGTGTATACACTGTACAACTTAAAAAATATTATTAGATTACATTAACTGTTTTATAATTCTACCCTAAAAACAATGTCAAGTACAAATAAATGTATAAAACTACTTTTATACATAAAATTAATAATTATATATATATATTACTTACAAGAAGTATGTAGTAATGGTAAAGCTATAAATTGATCATTAGAAGGAAAAACTATCATTTTTTTTTTAATCTCATTAATAGAGTAACAATACAATTCATGGCTTAATGTATTAACAGTAAAAATATCTAACTCAGAAGATACAATTGGTTTATTAAATAAAATATTGTTGTTATGAAATTGTTTACAAATTAAACAAATTGTATCATTATTTTCTTTAACAATATTGAAAACTTTAACCAAAATTGTATTGTATGTTAATAGGAAACAGTCAGCTTCTATATTTATTTTAATTGTAAACTGTTTCGTTTTTAAAGTGGTGAACTAGGATCCTTGCATATTTTCTGTAAGTGGTCCACGTTTATGAGATCCAGATAAATGGAAAGCTGCAGGTGTTTCATTTTGAAATTGGGGTTTTAACAAATTTATTTCATTACATCTCTTAACCACTTGGATAAGCGGCTTGTCTGGTTTTCTAATCAATTTTTTTAAAGTACTCATGTAGTTTTCGAAAGGAAACGTAGAGGAATTATCCAGTGGACCAAATTTAACATAGTCATCGCAAATATGGTTTAATCCATGCACATTATGTGATATAAGATGACGTCCATACAATATTTCAAATTGTTTAATAAAGTTATCCAATATTTTCCTTGCAATATTAATATAATGTCCATAGTCAGGACTTAATAATATTATCATACCTAAGCTTAAGTCAAAAAAGTTTTTCCAATGTTCTTTTGATATGACTGACTTAGTTGCAGAAGAACCCAAATACAATAAAAATGTCCTAAACTCAGTAGCTTTCCAATTTTTTAATAAAGCTAAGCTTCGAGGTTTCCTGTTCATTTCATAAGGTATGTTTTTTCTTAAACCTACTAGTGTTTTAGATATTTCTTCTATTTTCCAAGATGGATAACGAACAGTCACTGGGCCTTTCATCCATAAATAAATAATTTTTCGAACGACACCTAAGCATATTAAATGTTGATAATCCATAGAAAAATCAGCAACAACATCAAAATATGGTACAGTAACTAAAATGAAAGTATTTCCAATATGATATTCTTCATCAGATCGAGAAATATAATTTTGATGTGTTCTCTTGGAGGGTTGATTATCTGATGTATATGGAAAAGTTATTCGATTTAATAAATATTTTCCTTCATTATTACCTTGAACAAGAAGAGAAACCAGCATGGCCCTTAGTTTGCAGTATAAATGACTTAGCTCACAACATAAAACATCTATTATAACTTTAAATTGTTTTCCATTTGTCTTAATACCATTGTTATGCAACTCATTTATGTCATCTACAAAATATTTTAAAAATGCATTGCTGTCATAAGGTTTTCTATTCCCACAATATTCGTATTGGAAAAACGTTATTACTTATTACTATTTGGTCTAATATAGGCAAGTATTGGCCAAAATTGTTCTGCTGATGATTTAAATAATGGCAGACCATCTATACCTGCTACTATTTTAATAACTGAAGTATTATTTTGTAAGCTAGATGGAAAATGTTGTTGTATAGCATTAGCTAGTCCAAAATGATAATAATTACCAGGTTCTACGATATGAAAATTTGAAGTGTCTAATGCTTGAGTTTGTAATATTGTTCTAGAATCTTTAGGTAAATGTTCAAAACAGGTGTGTTGTCTCAAAACAACAAGTAAACTATTAAGAGCACACTGTGTTATTTTAAAATTGACAGCCCATTCAGCTAATAACGATACAAAAATTGATATTTTACCATATTTATAATTACTTGATGTATAGTCATTATTGTGTTCATCTGTTGAAGACTCACTTTCACTATTACTATTAATACTAATTTCTGATAAAAAATCTATAGCTTCATTATTTGAAAAATCTTGGAGAATTGATTCATTTGAACTTTTTTGTAGAGGTATAAAATTAACATTACTATCATTAGAAATATTAGAAGTAGATACATACACATTTGAATTTAAATTTCCTCCCGAGACAAAATTGATTGTTGATGAATTGGATTCTGGTATTATAAGATTATGATCAATCATGGGGTCTGAAATAAATGAAGCTATGTTTCTGAGTTCATCTTCAACTCCTCTTCTCTCAGATTGACTACTTAGGTTTGACTGTTTTTTATATGACATAACTATAATAGGATTAGTATAAAATGTAATTTTATTAATTAGATACCTACCTAACTTTTTAATCTATAATATATCATTTAATAAAATAATATCACCAGATATAAATTGTAATATGAATCAATAATGAATAAATTAAGTAATTAATATTATGAATTAATTTATCAAATAAACAAATAAATTAGGTACATATATAACATATATAGTGATAAGATTATTTAAAATTGCATAACAATCAGAAATTTACATTATAAATAAACAATGTTATAAAAACACAAATACAATATACTGGTAAGTAATATAATATTGAGTATAATATATACTTATATAATATAGTTTTGACTAAACTAAACAATTAATGCAGCTATTAAATATAAACATTGAAGTAAAATGTCTGAAACATAACTATTATTATTATGCTAATGTTAATTTGTCCAAATTTATCAATACTAAGATGTTAATAATTTTAACAAATTACTATAAACAATTATTTATTTCGACTATTTATACATTTAATACTAGGTACACAACATTATTTAATAATTTATTACATATGCAATTAATATATATTTAGCAATAAAATAAAAAAAAAACAAACATAAAATAATTTGACGTTCTTGTATGCTTTAAAAGAATTAATGGATACTATAATAATATGTAGTATATATTTGGACAATTTATTTTAGGAAGTAGGTAATATAGGCCATACCAGTGAAGCTGTATATTAATTTCAATAAGTCAGTACCTAGCTATTCTTAAATGTGTAGATATATTTTAATTATCAGTTTGCTTTAATCGCAAATTACTTAACTTAGTGACTATATTATAAAAATACTCTAGTTTACATAATAATATAACCATATTTTGAAATATAAGTAATTAATATAGTATTATGAGGCCGTTCTGGTAAAAGTGAAACGTATACAACGCTCAAGAGATGGCGTTGAATTTCATATCGCCGTGGCGGCGGTCACCCGTAACCACGCCCACTTTTACCAAAGAGGGGCTACGCGCAATAGTCTCAGGAGCGGCACATTATTATTTCTCGGACCGCCGTCTAGAACGTTTCGCGTCAATGCTATTTTGTATTTATATTACTGGGGTAATTTGAAATTTGAATTTGATAAGCGCGCGCTCGCTTGCGCGTTCATACACTAATTTTACGATATTATTTATCGTATTATTGATTGAAGTTTCTGTTCCCTAAATATGTATGGAAATACTTAAACTAAACTATAAAAGCTATTTTACAACATATAGTTATTATTTAAAAAACTATCAGTAACAATTTAATAATACTAATAATTTATAAATTATTGCCATCGATTAATATAACGTTATGAATAAAATATAATTACAATTTAATTTATAGTTATAAATATAATAAATGTACATACAAATTAAACAAATCAATATATTAATCACTACATTCATTCATATAAATAAATACATACATTATTAATTTTGATGGTTTTAAACCATTTCATGCTACAAATTCGGATAATTATTGTTTTTTTTTTTATGACACTGAAAGTTTATTATTTCCAAACGCATCAAACTCTTGATTTTTAATGTACAAGTACCTATAGCTGTGTTTATGAGACCGAAGTATTAAATTATATGGGTAGGTAATGCTAGAAAAAAGTCTTGCCAAAAAGTTTGATACATAAAATATGTGTCCACAAGTATAATTAATATAACTATTGCAACGAAGAATATCCCCATCATTAGCCCCAACACGCCGTAAATCAACCCCATAATTTAAAAAATTTGTCTTCCACCATTTTTCCAAAAATGTTTTTGTCTATCAAATATTTAAATTGAATACCTTGGTATTCTCTGATACTAAACCTAAGAAAATACATTTTATTTATAAATATATGACCCGGAAATTCATGTATTAAAAATTAGTTAAAAAAGCATGCACTAATACACACTTAAAATCGTCAAAACATGTAGATAATATGTCTTTAATAAATATAGATATCGAATCGAATTAAAAAAAAAATACCTTTTAAATAATACGATTTTACTTTCAATTTATGTTTATTTAAAATGCAATATAATAATATAAACATTTGACAAATTTATACTTTTTACCTCGTACATTTAAAAAAAAACTAAACATATTATAGTTGAATAAAAAATGTATAAAATAATATAAATGAATGTACTATATGTATTCATAAATTTATCTCAAATATTAGATACCAATAGACGAAATTGGTGTGTATTTAAAATATATCAAATCCTATTTAAAAAAAAATATTTATTTTTTCATTATCTATCGAAATTTGGTAACAAAAATTTATTGTAATTGCTGAAAAATAGATTACCTATTATATACACTAAACGATAAAACTATTGAAAAATATGCAAAAAATTCAAAATAAAATGTCGTATTACGATTATGTTTGTCGTTTTATTTATTTACAGTTATAAATCTAAGTAGGTATGTACGTGTAAGCAAGTACACATGAATCACTGTTAGGTATACTAATTTAATTTTGTCACACTTATTTTCTCATTAAATTTTTATTTTATTATGTTTATGTACGTATATGAATGTTTTTATTATTTTTATTTTTGTGTCTGTCATCACGTTTTGGAGTAGTAATAGTGCTTTGATTTTTGACTTCAGTCCCTCTTTGAAAAAGAAATTGAATCTAGTTGGTACTTTGTGGTCAAAAGTAAAATATGCTGTGTAGTAGTTTTCAAAAGCGTCAGGAAAAACGGGAATTTTTTTCTTGAAATAACGATAAAACAAATTCGGCTTTCAAAAAATCTTTAAAATTGAATATAAGGTTTATTATAAGTTGTTCTTATGGTAGTAAAAAAAAAAAAAATCAAAAATCGTTAGTCACATTTTTTGCTTATAAGCATTAAAAGTTCAAATGTTTACAAAATATATCAAAATTGCGAACATTTGCAAGGCATTTTGAAGTTGAAAATTCATAAAATTTTTGTAATAATTTATATCTAAGGTTAAAAAAACACAACAAAAGGTTATCCATAACTTTTTCTTCAAATAACTATAAAAAAAATTCCAGCGTCAATATAGAAAAATTTTTATGAGCATATGAAATGAATTTGTTTACGAAATCAAGTAAAATATTGAACATCACAATTATTTAAATATAAGTTATCATATAATATATCCTATAATAATTATCCTATAGAGTATAGACTGACAAATCATCTCCGTACGTAAAATGAATATATTAAAAACAAAAACCGATATCAAAAAAAAAAAAATCAGAGTTCTTCAGTGAGGACATTTTAGCAATTCGTATCCAAAACAATATTTTTATAAAACACGAATATTTTTTTTAATAATTAAATAAGGATTATAATTTAATTCGTTTTTATTTTTAATTCAATCCTCAAGGCACAATTCCAAGGTATAATCACAGAATAGATTAAAGAATTTTCTGTGGTATAATCAAACCTGTTGTAGAACCTTTTTCTTAGGTGCTGATCAGCCCTTATCTTTGTGTGCAATAACAAATGACAAATAGACGAAAAAAAGTTTATCTTTACTAGTGATAACCCTGATATTGTCTTGATATGCAAATGTTCAAGATATAATATACTTATTATATATCACGTTATTCCGAGACCAAGTTCGACGACCTTTGTATAGATTAAGCTCGGCAAGTTCAACAGTCGTCCCCTCCTCTCTTGCCTATAAGACAACCGTGGACATCCACCTACGCACAGTACGTACTGTTCTTCCGCGACCGTCGTACGAGACGTCGCCTTTGTCGCGTGTGCGGCGTTTTTTCATTGTGGGCCATTTTGTGCCATTTTTTGTGTCATTCGCGGTATCGTTGACGTAGTTTTATTAAAAACCATTTGCGGACCGTTTCTTTAATTATACCTCTTTTTTATATCCTGTCATGCGGGATATCGCCACTGTTGTGCGTTGTGCGTGGGCGCATTTAGTCGTATTTTGGCCGTGTGAGCCGTTGATGCATGATACCGCGTATTAATACTTATTTATTAATTGCAAGATCGCTGCATCGTCTAAGGTATTATTATTGTGTCGTTGTGCGGGATGTCGTCATTAATTTTCGTCTCGTCCCTTGCTCCATTACGAGTACGTGAAGTACGTAATAAAAATATCTCGCAAATTAGTGTGTCAATGACCTGGCGCCTGTCACCTAAAATAGAGTGATATCGGATCCAGTAATTAAACGCAGCAAGTCTGGTGGTCACACTGCGAGGGTATCAGTCGTCGGCGGAGATTAGCAGATTATTGGTATCGTTAATTTGTTTATATACTATCCGTGATAACAGTGATATCGATCACGTTCATTATTATTATTTATTATTGATTGTCAATTCTATTATTTTTCTATTTATTTTATTTGGGCGCCCGTATTTTTATTATAATATTGTGTCTGTGTATTTTAATGACGAGTGTTACAATATATTTTTATAGCACGACGGTGCACATAAATTAATAGTTTATTTGTTATAATATTGGTCACCCACTCCATGTACGATAGCTTATTATATAATCTGGGTTTTTATTAGCTTGCCATCCTAGGCTAACCGCCTTACGTAGGAGCCTGGTGGTACAGCAAATAAAAAAAAAAAAGTGTGTAGTAGTGACTGGTGCTAATAATTAACTATCGTGCGTCCATCATGGGAAACAATTAGTAAACATTAAATATTTTTAGGATTATTTAGTATTTAAGTCGATTAAATGCATAAACACAATTAAAGGGACTAAAATGAAGCTTAAACTTCAAATGCATTTATAAAAAATTGCGCTTATGTATTTTATATTTTTATACACATAAAAAATTAAGTTATTTAGGATCTTGTATTAAATGTTTAAAAATGTTGAACCATTTATGGAAGAAAAAAAATTAAATAGATGAATATTTGTCACGCCTATATAAGTAGTTCAAAAAGAGTTAAAGAATTTTGAAAATTGTATTTTATAATAAAAATAATAATATAAACATTTGGTGAAAATTTCAAGTATACATAATATATAGGTAACTACTGTTATTTTATTTATTTACGAGTATTATTTATTTTAAAAAATGAGTATTACAAAATATCAAAATTGTTTGTGAAGACATTTTTATAAATTTCTTATTATATAGTTTATATATTTTTGAGATTTTAATGAATTTTATCAAAATACTAACTTAAAACACTAGTAAAAAAATTCTGAAAATACATTTTTCGATATTTCGTAATCGAGAAATAAATAACTTATAAAGAGCATTGTTTTAAATTGTTTAAGCATTTTTACTTTGCGAATAAATTAAATTAAATAAATTCAGTGTCCAGGGCCTCAAAAAGGCTGAAAACGGCCCTGTGTAGAGCTTAACTTCAAATACATATTAAAAAAAAAAAATTGTGTCTAAGTATTTTTTTATAATAAATTGTATGATTATTAATATTTTGTAAAAAGTAATTCAATTTTAATTTAATCAATTTATATTGATTGCACAGTTAAATATGCCAAATTAACTTGTTTATATTTTCTATGAAGTTTAATTTGTATATTGTATTTGGTTTTCGAAGAATTTATAGTTTGTACCTAACTAAATTTTCATATGTGATACCTATTATTACTCTAAAAAAAAATTACCAAAATCCAATAAAATAAGTCAATGTGAATTACAATATGACATTGTGTTTCTTTTTATAAGTCCAGTGACTTCAGATTGGTATGGAGTTTTTGGGAGGAGATAGGTAATATCTAAATACACATTTTTTGGTAATTATCAAAATTTTAGATCCTCAACATATTTTGGAAAATATAAAAACAAAAAAAGCGAAAATTAAAAAATGAAAGTAATAAATGAAAAATAAATAAAACCGTTTCTAATATTTAAAAAAATAAAATATTATAACAATAATTAGTAATTACTACTATATATTATCATATTATGATATACATATAATATTCTGATATAACTACATAGCTTTATTATTTTATACGATTTGTCTATTTATTTTGTACTCGAATGCTTCTCATTCTCGTATCAAATGTACTTATAGTATATTATATTGGTTGTAAATATAATTATTTAACTAATAATTTAAAAAAAAAAAATGTATATTGGTGTCAACTAGTTTTGTCATATTTTGAATTGGCTTAAATTTGTTTATTTGTTATTATTAAATTTAATAAATAAATAATCTGTAATAGACGTACCTACTAATTAAAAATAATTACAGTATTTGACTGATTTATGTAAATAATTAATATAATTAGGGATTTAAATCACTTATTATTTAGACTATTATAAGTTATCGAGTTATATCGTAAGTACATTAATTACATTTGTCACTTTATTCAACAGGCTATTATTTATTTATATGTAACCGTGCAGATTGTAGGTACCTAAGGTGTTTTTTTTGTTATATCGATTTAAATTTCATATTTTTTTTCTTCATATGTGGTTCAGCGTAAATAAAATTAACTAAATCATCAAATTCTCTTCAAGATTAAAAAAATAATTATTCAAATCGTACTTTTATTAAACAAATTATAATAATTTTATGGTAACGTGAGATCTTTAATACGGCGTGCAGAATAATAATACACGAAATATAAAATTCGATATCGGTTAAAATATTATTCGGTCACCAACATAATTGTTATCGTATTGACAATATTTATTTATAAACTGCGATATGAAAACCAGTTTAAACCAGGGTGCGGTACGGCTGCAGTCGCGCGCGGGGTGGTGGCATAAACACTGTTCTCGAACGCTGCCGCTATACTTAGCAGAGCAGCACATGACGACTGTAAATTTATGATTTTTTAACCAAAAACATGTTTTCGTACTTCCCATTTTCCTCAGCTCTCAGTAGTCGTAGAAACATGATTTATACACCAAAATAAACTTGAGAAGTTCCTCTAGATGATCTCGTTCCAGATTTTTGATATCTTTTTTTTTCTATTTTATATGATTTTTTAAAAATGTTAAAAATTTTGAAAATTTCAAATGCAAATATCTCCGGTTTGAAAAAAAAGTTCAAAAATCTGGAACGAGATCATCTAGAGGAACTTCTCAAGTTTATTTTGGTGTATAAATCATGTTTCTACGACTACTGAGAGCTGAGGAAAATGGGAAGTACGAAAGCATGTTTTTACGGTCGATTTTTCGCTACCAGAACGGCCTCTTAAGTATAATATTATCTTACCTGTCGAATCGAAACTCAAGAGGAAAACACAAATTGCAATTACAGTATCTAGGCAGGGCCGGCGTTAGGTAATATTTGTGAGGGGTCGTGGTTAACAAAAGTGACGACTGAAATTCATGCATAACTATAAAACCCTAAAATAATTTTTTTGCAACACTCAAAATGTCAAGTTTCTGTTTCTAGTGTTTCTACTAATCCAAAATATGTTGAAGCAAAAACTCAGCGTCGAAATTTTGATTTTTTTTTTACAGCGCCATCTAGTGTATAAAATTGAGCTCAATAATAAGTGTACAGGCACTGAAAGGTATAAAATCTTAATAAATGCATGTTTTTATATATATTTTTCAATTTCAATATTCACTATTAATTATGATATTGTTCTAGAGTAAGAATTCGTCAAACCGTTTATAAATAAAACAATAAAACTAAAATGTTTTTGTATCATATGATAAAGATAAATAAAATCCTAGAGACGTTCTTCAATTATTTAAATCACTATTTACCAACTGTATTGCCTTTTTACTTAAAATTTTTGATTGAAGCAGATTTTTTAGCATCTCTATCTATTTTGATTTTAAATGGGTATCATAAAACAATAACTATTTTTTATAACAAATAAGTATTATAGTATATTACATTTTACAAAATATCATTTAATATAAAACATTGTCAGAATATGCATTCCAAAAAAAAAAACAAAAATTATAATAAATTAATATATTATAAGTATATATGTATATTACACTGAAATCCTTCTTTCTTTTAACGATGCCCATATTTGTATCATATTTGTCATTTCAATATTATCTAAAATGTCTTTCTCAGAATCAAGTATAATCAAATCATTTAATCGGAAACTGGTCATAGTAGTTCTTAAATGGTTTTTGATTAATTTTAACTTGCTGAAACATCGTTCATTTGAAGCTGTGGTAACTGGTGATGTTAATGCCAAACGACAAAGTTCATTAGCAGGGTTGCCACCTTTGAAAGATAGCAGCCCCGGAGACAGGCCGATAAGCAAAAAAAAAAAAAGGTCATCAGCCAGTATACACCAGTATGTAGTATAATTTATAATCTTTAGCTTAGTTTATGAAGTGAAAAGAAGATAAGTAATGAAATGCAAAAACATATTAATATAAACATATATTTTATTATTCAAAATTACAATAATATATTTTTATTTAAATTTATAATCATACTTAACATTATTTGTTACACATTTCAATAATTTTTCTTGTTCAGGATTTTTTAAAAAGTACAAAAATTCTTGACAGTTCATATTGTAATTTAATTTGACGCAGAGTTCTGATTTAACCATTTCCACTGACAGACGATTTCTTTCGTCGGACCATAAATTTCCCATCAATGAAAATACTAGTTCAACAAAAGCATTACTTATGGGAATTGAAAATATTTTTCCAATAATTTTTGGAAGTTCAGTGAAATTGTTTTTTTTGAACAACTCTACCCACATTAAGTCTGAAGATAAGTTCATTTTTGAAAGCTCTGCCCAAACTCCTTGCACATTTGTTACTTCGTCGTAAAGTCGGTCTTCTTCAATATTGTTTAATCCTAACAGATTCACAGATTTTATTGCATCATCATACTCAATTGTTTTGTTTTTTAAATTAAAGTTTGAAAACATCTTAAAAATAGAATCGTTGAAGTCGTAATTATTTTTTAAATAATCAATAGTTTTTTTATACACTTCATTAGCTTCTTTTTTAAACATTACTCGCTCATTTTCTTGAAGCAATGAAATACTTCTCGTAACTTTTGCACCATAAAATGAATCATTCAATCGATTTTCAATTTTATCTTTTAGACCTTGCATTACATTGTGTAAGTCAACAGATGTTACAGAATTTGTTTCGAGTATTAATATTGCCTCACTTAGTATATTCATGTAGTGGTGAATAAAGTACAAAAAGCATTCTGGTAATGTTAATTTGCGTAATGTTATTAGACGCATCAATAGCAATAGAAAAATAACTACCATTTTGAAAAGCCGTAATCATTTTCAAGTCTTGAATTGCTAGTTCTATTGAATTAGGACTGAGAATGTTTTTGACTATTGCTTCTGCTTTAGTACGTCCACAGTGAACTTTTTTTGCCATATCAGAATCTCCGTATAGAGAAGTATTCAATTTTATTCCACAGTCCATACTTAAATAGCTATGAAGATGATTGATTGCGTGGTAAATTGTTGCTATTTCAATGATTGCTACCTTAAGTTCATCCGAGCTATTTCGTTTAGTCATAAATGTGGTCATTAATGAATTACGTTGCAAAGTCTGTGTAGTTTTTTTATGGTTTTCACTGTTTAAATGAGTAGTTAGAGCCTTTTCACCGTCCCATTTTACAGTAAAATTAACGTTACAAAATGAACATTTAGCTTTTTTCTCATCTATTTTAACTAACCATTTCTTATACTTTTCGTTAATTAACCATGACTCTTTAAACTTAGTTTCATACTTTTTTACTTTTCTTGGATTATCTTCAAATTCTTCCATGATAATAATAATTAATAAATCTAAAATAAATATCGATGCACGATTACACTGACACAAAAACTAAACGAAGATATTCGGATTCGATCAAACACACTCGACTGTGAGGTTGAAACTGATTCGTAAAATCGTAACCGTAGATTTATAAACCGTAGTTCATAATCTTATTACACTTATTATCGTGTTATTATTTTATTAGTATTTATTAGTAGTATAAATTGAATGTATAAGGCATAATAATAGAAACAAGTCTATATAATATAAGACTATAAATCGTATCTTATCTTATCTTTTGGCGTAAGAAAATCAATGTAGGTACTTGTTACTAATTGACAAACTATAATTATATAAAAATACGTCGTAATGTTATGACGACCCGGAGAATAATTCACTGAACCCGTAGCCCGTAGATTTATATGTAAACCCGGATTATCCGGGTGAAACCCGGAGAGGTGGCAACCCTATTCATTAGCCATAGGAATTATAGTCCTTAATTTGTTGGCTACATCCATGACATTAGCCAATGATTTAGCATTTTCAGTTTGTAGCCTTAATATATTTATCTCACATAATGCGCTATTGAAATCTGTTACACTAGACATATCACAGTTTTTCGGAAATAAGGAAAATGCTTTTTCTACATCTTCTACAGTTATATTTGAACTTATAGGCACTGATAATACTTTAAAAAGTGGTTGAATACAAACCAGACAAGATTTCAAATTTTCTGATGACAAACTGATTAATGTGTCCAGAACTTGAAGAAATTCTTTTCTGTAAAAGTCTTCATAAGTCAAGTTTACATGTGATTGTTGATTTGAATCAATTTTTTTTGGTTTTAATCTTTTTCTATGATGTTGATTAAAATCCCCATCAAAATCAATATCTAGTTTTAGACAAAATGATTTGGCACTGGCTATAAGTTCATTTATCAGTGTACTATTGTTTCTAGTTTCAGTAAGTGATTTAATCGAACTATCAATTAATATCAGTGTGTCTACTATATTTAGATCTTTGGTTTCCAATGTTTCAGTCAATATTTTCATTTGGTACATTATATGGTTCATGAAGTACATATAAATGATAAAATCAATTGATAAACATTTATTTTCAAGTCCTAATGCTTGTACTCTAGTTTTTTTATCAATAGTTGATTTTGTAGATATTTTATGTAAAACTGAAACAATTTCTTCAAAAGACAGCCAAACCGCCCGTAGAGATTCTGCCCTGGCAGTCCATCTGGTCTTAGACAAATTACGAAGCTTCAAAGATCCTTCAATTTTTGATAGAGCTTTATCTAAAGTTATACTTCGTTTAAATATAAAAATGTAAAAAGTATTTAAGAATGTATACATTAAGTAAACCTATTTACTCATTTGTAATTAATTTTAATGATTAATATAATTAAAAGTTTTTGATATTAGTACATTATTAACTTGGGTTTTTTTTAATGTATTTCAATAACAGCTTTAAAACACCTAAAGTGGTAAAATTAAAGTGGCACAAATATCTCATATATATTGTCTTTTGTAAATAATGCAATAAATATAAATTGTATAAAAAGGAATTTGTGTTTTGATGAAATTAAATCAACTAATTGAGTGTTAGAAAAAATCTAACACGCGAGCAATTGCATAAAAGACAACGCGCGAGTGATCCTGGGTTAAGAACCATAACGTTTAATATGTAACACAACTGTTAATGTCTCACCAAAATTTTGGATTTGATTAAAACCCTGATCAACTACTAATTGTACAGTTATTGAATCAATATTTATTTTATTTTATTTATAATTTATTAAATTTGGCGGTGATTGAACAACTTTTGTCCCAGTCTTTTCACTCGGAAAAAAATCGTAAATCGTATGACTTCGAAGGTGATTGTTGAATAATCCTTGAGCTATATTACACATCACTTTTATAGAATTAATTGTGTTTAAATTTACAGCTTTTTCCGATCGATGAGTTACATACTCCGGAGGATAGTCTCGTTTTTCAAATCCTAATATAGGTGCTATCCCATTAATCATATTAAACATAATTATACCATTAAATTTTATGTATGATCTAAAATCATTATGGTCAACTGAAATATCGAATGTTATTTTTGTACCATTTTCTTCATTGTAAGAATTTATTTGCTTCTTAATTTGACGGTCAATATCTGCAATTTCGTAACATCCCGTTTTTAATGCAATATAACATATATTTTCATTATTATTATTATTATAATCATCTATTACTTGTATCGCAAATTTGTTATTAGAAGAATTTATGTTAGGAAACGAATTGAACGTTTGTAAACATAACAAAGCTATTTCAGAGTCTTCGTACACGTTTAGAGACGGGAAATAATTTGAAGATAGTGTGGTTTCATTCCCAGTTAAACTTAATGTGATTGATTCATACATATTTATTTCTAGAAAACCTTTAAATTTAAATTAATTTTGAGATCCGTGAAGTTTATATATAGAACAACTGTTAATATCTCGTTGAAATTATCAATCGGTTTATTGTTCTGATCAACTAATTGAATAGTTATTGAATCGATATTTATTTTGTTGAGTTTATAATATATAAGGTTTAGTGGTGATTGAGTCACTTTTGTTCCTGTTCTACCGGTCGGAAAAAACCCATAAATTGAATGACTTTGAAGATGATTGTTGAATGAACTTTGTGAAACATTACACAATACTTTTATACAATTAATTGTGTTCAAATTTACAGCTTTTTCTGATCGGTGAAGATCATTGCGTGAAAAATATTTATTTTTTTCAAACCCTAATACAGAGCCTATACTGTTTGGAATATCAAAATATAGCCTTCCATCACATCTTATATGTGTTTTAAAATCTATATGATCCATAATCATACTGAATGATAAATATGTTCTGTTTAGTTTATTAAAGGTTAATAACTCTTTAGCAATTGTATTGCCAATATCATCAATGTTATAATATCCTTCTTCAAATTCATATACAAATTTCGCATCTTCAATAAACCTATTATCTGTGTCTCCGATAACTTCTATTTCCAATCTGTTATTAGTTGAATTTATGTTCGGAAATGAATTAAACGTTTGTAAACATATCAAAGCTATTTCCGAGTCCTCGTTGACGTTTAGAGATGGAAAATAATTTGCAGATAATGTAGTATCATTACCTGTCAAACTTAATGTGATTGATTCATACATTGTAAAAAATCAAGACATAAATGTCCGCAATTAAATGCGTTATAATCTTGATAATTTGAATAGTTATATATAATTTTGTTTCCCTTAAAGTATTTTTGTAATTCAATTGGTGGAGGTAAATCACCGAAGCTATTAAAATAAATAACTTTATCTTTATTTTTATAAAACGCTCCCCAATAACTTCCATCACCTGGAGATACGTCCAAGTTTAATATACCACATTCAATCTGATGAGGTTTTTTAGACAAGTCATCTCGTGAAAAGACGCCACGGAAATGACTGATATTAAACTTTGTAACATATTTTATAATATCTCTAGATGTAAGTGGTCTGTTAGGTAACGTTTTCATCAGTTTTTTTTCTCGATCCTTTATTTTTTAATCCGTTACATTTTTTTCTTTTTGAATTTTGGATTGCATTGTATACACTAGCACTTCCAGACATTAAACTACCAAGTGCTGATAATCCTGCGAAAATAGGTATTAAGGGAATTGCACCCGGTGCTAAAATCAGTCATTTACCTCTATAATTTTTCTTAACCTTTCTTTTTTTTATCGCAGCTCGTGTCCCATTTTTTATTTTATTTACACGTCCCCGTTTACCTTTACAGCCCATACCTATTTTTCTTTTAGCTTTCATTGTGTTAGCTACTGCGTACGCTACAATTTTCCCTTTTCTAGGTGTATCTTTTGCTTTAAATCTTTCCCAAGCACGGAGTTCTAACACCTTATCAGCGTTATGTCTATCTTCTAAATTTTTGCTAGTTTCATACACAATATCGTGATCACGACATGCAGTATCCAATGGGTTTATTCCTTTATCGCCACGATCTAACCTCTTTTTTAATTTCGTACCAGGTCCACAATACTGATATTTTGGAACATAGGCTTCAAACGGGAGACTTTTTATAAGGAAATTTACGAAACCTTTGCCAGTCTTATCTGATTCCCATTTACGTGTTGAACGCATCATCTGTAACTGATTATAATTTAAAAATTCTAGAGTCATTATAAGAAAATTGATTTGATTGTACAGAAAGATAAATTAGATATTTTAAACGTAGATGCTCAAATAATAAAGAAACCACCAAGACACGGACTATTATTACCCGATACTATACGTGCTATTTATAGTTGGTCCTAGTGGTTCAGGTAAAACAAATATAATGTATAACCTAATCACACATGAAAACGGATTAAGATTTGAGAATATCAATTTATACTCTAAAACTTCTAATCAAGAAAAATATGTTTTACTAAAAAAACTAATAGATGATATAAAAGGTGCCAATTTTTTCATTTTTTCAAGTGCTGATAAAGTTATAAAACCAAACTTAACTAAGAAAAATTCTATAATAATTTTAGATGACGTAATTTGTGATCCACAATCTGTAATTAGAGAATTCTTCTCAATGTGTAGACATTCAGGTGCTAGTTCTGTATTTTATTTAGCACAAACATATTCTAAAATACCAAAACAGTTAGTAAGAGATAACTCAAACTTTTTAATAATACTTAAACAAGATGATACGAATTTACGCCATATATTCAATGACCATTCATCAGCAGATATGGATTTCTCTGAATTTCGGAAAATTTCTCATCTATGTTGGAATCATAATGATTATGGATTTATGGTTATCGATAAAACACGTGAAATGAATGAAGGTAGATATAGATGTGGTTTCCATTCTTTCATTAAAATAAAATAATAATATAAATACAGTTGTAATAGTATTAACATCTGCATAGTATTATCTAAAGTCGGACGAAACAGTTATATCAAGTTTATTATTTGTGATGAATAAAGACAAAGTTTTGTTAGAAAATGTGGTAACATCAAAAAAAAATATCAAACGTAAAATAATGGATATGAAGCGTGGTATTGTATATTCTGATAACTATTTTCGTGATACATTTAAACCTTTACTGGAACCATTGAGTACACTGTCAGAAAAAAACACTTCACATATTTCCGACACTATCAAAAAAGAAGAAACCGTGTACGCTAGTGATGAAGATAGCGATAGTGTACTAAATGTTGTGTACAATATTATGTTGTGATAGGAATTGTAAAATGAGCATAAAAAACAATATTCAAAAACAAATTTATACATAAAAAAAAAAAATAAAAATATCAACATTTTTAAGATACTTATAAATTATTTAATGAAATTAAAAAATAGATTGCACTGCTTAAATTATAAAATATATTATTTAAAAAATATAAAATATATTTAAAAAACAAAGTGAATAAAAATAACATTACTATAGTAACACTTATAAATTATTTAATAAAATTTAAAAATAAATTGCACTCTTCAAGTTATAAAACGTAATTAGGAACTACTTGTTTTACCTAATTAGGAACAAAAAAATGTTTTGTTATTTAGTATGAAAATCTTTAAAACAATTTCTGTTGACACCGCAACAAAAATACTTATCACATTTAGTACAAGTGCATTGTGTTAGTTTTCCACATTTTTCATACTTGCACCGTTGCCTTGATTCTTTATATTCTGGCCAATGATGTAAACCATCTCTTCTGATATCTTCAGGTGTTATTGAATGAGTATGTTGTTTAGGTATTTTTATCTGTTCTCTTTCTTCATTAGATGGTCTGTCTCTTTTTGGAGTAGATACAGACGTTGTTAATGAAAATGCAACTTCTGTACGAAAATCAAATAAACTTAATTTTGGTACTCTACCATTTTCATTTTCCACTCGTCTATAGAGTAACCATGCATTAACGATTGATATATCAATGTGGTGATACCAGACCCTCATGTACCACTTTTTTGTCCGTATTTTAATTTTATAACGCCCAATCAAAGAATCAAGGAGATCAACACCTCCCATATGGCGGTTGTATTCTTTAATTATTGAAGGGCACTTTACTTCCATATTTCTTTTGGATTTTTATCAAATCGATTGATGGACATTTCAGGTAATATGCCACAATAAGATGAAAGAAGTGTCACCAGTTTATTATCTTTCCATATGACTGAAGTTATTGGAACGTTGTTAAATACAGTTAAATATTCGTATGAAGTTCCACTAGGTTCTTTAAGCATTATTTTTTCAGATGGAATCTTACAATTGGGAATTCGGTTTCTACGAACAGTCCCTAGTGTTAAAACACCTTTTTTGCCATGTATTGTACAAGTGGTATGGTAGTGTAGTAATTATCAAAGTAGAGTCTGTGGTTTTTGTTTTCCGGAATTATTCTACTGAGTCTTACAACAACATTGGCACTAGCCATCAAATCAGGTTCAGTGTTAAGTCTAAATTTCTCAAAATTTTCTTGACTAGTGTATAATTCAAAGTTGTATGCATATCCTTTACTACTACATAAAACAAAAAACTTATATCCCCACTTATGTGGTTTTAAAGGTAAATATTGCTTTAAATAGCTGCGTGCTTTTGTGGCACACAGTTGCTCATCTATAGCTAAATCTCTTTCAAGAGGAATGCTAGAAAACTGTTTATTTAAATGATCAAATATAGGTCTGAGCTTATGACATCTATCGTGGTCCTCATGATTTCTTGGGAGAGCTGTATCATTATCATTAAAATGAGTAATGCTAAACGTTTCTGCCCCATGGTACACTTTATAGGAGGATATCCGACTCTAGAGCTCCAATACTTCCTAACATTAGCAATTTGAACAATAGATGTAAATATTGTTATTCCAATATACTGTTTTAACTCATTTGTAGTAAAAGTTATGGGTTTGTTAATATTTTTTTGAACTGAATATTTAATTGATTCAGATTTTATATGTGAATATAGGTCGTCGTTAAAAAAATATGAAAAAAAGTCAATTGGTGTTTTCAATTTTGATATTTCAGTAGGAAGTGGAATAGGTTCAAAGTTTAAAAACTGGGAATCAGGACAAAAATTGGCTTCTCTCCATTCTAGTTTTGATAATTCGGATTTCAAATATTTTTGACTATTTATTTGTCTATTTTTTTCCTGGCTTTGAGTAGTACGACTATTTATAAAAAAACTTCTATCATTATTCACATTATGTATTACATCATCATCATTATTCATATCAGATATTAGATTATCATCAATATTAACATCAAGTATATATATTTATTTTTTATTATGTAATTACTGCTATTGCATAGAATGTTTTTTTAATATTTTAAAATTAATAATAAATAGATTTATGTTTATTTATTTAGTAAACTTAATGATTCATTACAATCATTCTTCTTAACAGATCTAAATGAGGGTAGGTACTGTACTACTGTTTAGTGTTTAAATGTCTATTAAAATATTCAAAGATGCAAAAAATATTATTATTATATGCAACCCAGCATAAATATACTTATAATATTAGCAACTATTATGTAACTTATAAAATCCATATAACATGGTTATAGTTAATAATACCTACATTGCAAAACTACCAACTACATAATTCTAAAACTTATTTTAGTAAATTTTAAATATGTAGTATTTTTATTAATATATTATAATATTATATAGTAGGTATACTTTTATAGATACTAAATATTAGTATAAATATATCAAAAAATATTATTTATTATATTTACCAGCATCTTCAATTTGTAATTTACAAGAATCTGTTGAGAATAATGGTTTTTTGTTTGACACTTTCTCAGTCACAATTTCATAAGCACAACTGCCTGATAAATCATAAATATGAAATATATTAGATTATTAATTCTTTGTAAAATAAAAATTGCTATAGTTTTGATTTTACTGTCGTAAAGGTATCAAATATTTAAATATACAAGATGGTAATTTTAAATTATTTAAGTTAATAGTAATAGGTACTTACCAGATGGAGTAGAACATATATTTTCAATAGCATCAAATTTAGTTGTACAATTTTTTTTAGCACTTGCTGTACTAGCATTGCTAATTAAAAAACGTTTCATTGCATTAACAAATAATTAACAGTTCACATATGACATATGACACGGTCAGACTGTTAGCATTCATGGGTCAATACAAATAATCAAATTGCAAAATATATTCCATTAGGTACTTCTTAGTTCTTAGTAACTAAACTGTTTAGTTTTTAATTCATCATTGTTTATACCTAATCATTAATTAATATCTGATATCAGTTCTTCAACCATCAAGCATGAAGCATATTAAAATACGTTAGTTCATCTTTGTTTAATAAAATTATATTTAATGGATAAGATAACAACTGAATCGCTGACAGTCTACAAATAACAGTCGGGTACGCACTGACTATTTATAGGCTTATAACTTCGGCTAGTCTATTATTGTTTATAAAACAGGTATCAAGACCATACGAGGGACGTCCAGAAAGTAAGGTTACAAGGGCTGTGTAGAATGAAGGGAATTTTGTTTTTCAAAGTTGTCACCACTATCATGTAGAGAATTTTCTAACTATCAAAACAAATATTCAAACGCCTCAGTCCGTTACGAAATGTCGTCACAGCAGCCAAACGCGTCAAACAGTTCGTCCTCCAATCGCTCCACCTACCGTAGGTGTGAGATACGCTCTGTTATTCGATTCCTTACTTTGCGTAACGAATCCGCGGTCAGTATTCATCGCCAGCTTGTGGAAACCTATGGATCCGAGGTTATGACACGTCAGCATGTTACCAAGTGGGTTAGATTATTTAAAGAAGGCCGTACTGACACTCCCGACGAAGAAAGGTGTGGAAGACCATCCGTCATTTCAAATGAGCTTCTGCAGCAGGTTGAAGAAAAAGTTCGCGATGATCGTCGTGGACCGGAAAGGGTTATTATTGGTCGATTTTATGCCTAAAGGAACCACCATAAATGCAGCTGCATACTGTGAGACACTCAAAAAGTTGAAAAAAAAAATCAAGGACAAAAGGAGAGGAATGCTGACTCGTGGTGTGTCACTCCTTCATGACAACGCGAGACCGCATACCGCCCATCTCACTCAGGACCTGCTTGTTTCATTTGGGTGGGATATTGTGACTCACCCACCCTACTCCCCGGACCTGGCACCATCATCATCTTTTCAATAAATTGAAGGAGTTTTTAGGTGGACAACGATTTTCAAATGACGAGGAGGTCCAGGATGCTGTCGAAAATTGGCTTCGGGAGGTGGAGCGGAAGGTATACGACGAGGGTATACAAAAACTGGTCCCTAGGCTTCAAAAATGTATTGATCTTAATGGCGATTATGTAGAGAAATAATGACATGTTTTGACACTTATTTTGTAAATTTCATTTAAATATATCCATTTTTCAATTTTTAACATATGTTGTAACCTTACTTTCTGGACGTCCCTCGTATTATAATATATTTTTTTCAGATTAAGTTATATCCTCGGTTCCGCGAATATAAAAATTTAATTATTACAATAATAATTGTATTACCTAGTAGTAATCACAATTGATTTTTCTCAATGTGCATAATCACATTTTTGATAATTGGTTATTTGATAATTTGAAGGGGGGCCGGCCGGCCCTGGGCCAGAGTATATTTAGGGTGGGCCCGGCCCACCCAGGCCCCCCCTGGCTACGTGCCTGTTGACGTACAACCGCAATATCCATCACTGATAAACCGGTACTCGTCGTTAAATAGATTATTGCGCGTCGTAGCGTATTGTTTACGTTTCTATTATAACATATCGCACACAAATATAAAACGCGACGGTGTACTGAGTACGGACGAAATTAACGACGCACGGTTATCGATAATAAAGTGTATACAAAAGGAGGCATTTTCGCATGAAATCAAAGATTTGATTAATTTAAATAAAATAGCTGTATCCAGCAAATTATTTCGATTATGTCCATTTTTAGACGAAGATAAAATTATACGGGTTGGTGGACGATTAAATAATGCCGCTACGTTAGACGTCGATAAGCGCCATCCAATAGTACTATCAGCGGATTGTCATTTTACTCAATTATTATTTAAGTACGAGCACGAGCGATGCATGCACGGAGGTCCGCAAGCGACATTATGTTCACTGCGATCGAAATACTGGCCGTTAAACGGACGAAATATCGCCAGAAGTATAACACATAAATGTGTAACCTGTTTTCGTTATAAACCTGTAGTCGTGCAGGCGATTATGGGTAACCTACCGGCGGAACGAGTAGAACCGACGCGCGCGTTTTTAAGCTGTGGTATTGATTTCGCCGGTCCCTTTATGATCAAAACAAGTATGCGTCGCAATACTCCGTTAGTAAAAGGTTACGTATGTATTTTTGTTTGCTTTTCGACAAAGGCAGTACACATTGAATTAGTCGGAGACCTGAGCACAACAGCGTTTATTAACGCATTAAATCGATTTTTTGATCAACGAGGGAGAAGCGTAACTATTTTTACCGACAACGCGACCAACTTTGTCGGAGCGAATCGTAAAATGAAAGAATGGAGCGATCTATTTTATTCAGAACAACACAAAAAAAAAGTGCAAGAAGCTTTAACAGACGTTGGCGTTCAATGGCGTTTCATTCCCCCGCGATCACTGCATTATGGGAAGCAGCGGTCAAGTCCATGAAGCATTTATTACAAAAGACTGTAGGCAATGCTAACTTGCATTTTGAAGAACTTAATACTGTGCTTACGCGCGCCGAAGCCTGTCTTAATTCCCGACCTATTACTCCTATGTCATCTGACCCAAATGACACGTCCGTTTTGACCCCAGGTCATTTCCTTATAGGTGATTCACTTTTATCAATACCTGAACCGGACTTGTCAAATATACCGACGAGCCACTTGATACGATGGCGCCGGGTTGCTCAATACTCACAAATTGTTTGGAAAAAATGAAGCCGTGAGTATTTGAATCAGCTCCAAGATGAGAAAGAGGTGGGCAGGTGCTAAGGTACCTAAACTGGAAATGGATACAGTGGTATTATTGCGAGAAGACAACATCCCCCCTTTGAGATGGCGTCTAGGACGAGTTACTAAAATTGATACTGGTGGTGATGGAGAGGTGCAAGTTGCTGAAGTCCGAACTTCGACGGGACATGTCACGCGTGCTGTTCGGCAATTGTGTCCTTTACCCTTTGAGGGAAATAACGTTGATTAAACCATTATAAATGTATTCTTATTTTTTTTATTTTTTTTCTACTTCATTGTTTTGTTAAAACGGCATATCATATTATTATTAATGATTTGCAAAATGTATTTATATTTATTGTAAAATTGTAATGTTTGTTATTTTTTTTTTTTTTTTTTTTGAATAACTGCGTATTTTACAAACGTAGAATTTATTTAAGGTTTATTTTGATGTAGTATTTTATATTTTTCTATGAGTTGAAATGAATGTTTCAAGGCGGGCGGTATGTTGCGGTTTAATGTGCGGTTTCCGCGATAGCTATAATAGTTTTGATAATGTCGCGGCGATAGTCCGCTTAGGGAGTCGATCTATCGTCGGATAGTCAGTGTTCAACGTTTGCTCTGCACGGAAAGCGTACTAATACCTAGTGCGCAACGCGTCTTCCGTGTAATGTGTAATTATTATATTATATTTATCATTTATTTATACACGTAAAATAAAGGAATACAGTCCACATATTTAAGTAAACGTACTCTCGTTTTTTTTTTTATTATTTATTAATACTTGCTCACCACGTCCCAACAAGGTAATTAACTTTAAATAATATTTTAAAATAACGTTATATTAAGTTGATTACCTAATATTATTATAATCTTATTGTAATATAAGAAATTTAATGTTATAAACAAAAAAATTAAGATTATTAGATTTAAAGTTTAACATTATTATTATTACTTTTTTCAGCTCAGGATAATGTTATTATATTTAGTTTTAAAGTGTTAGTTTAGACTCTATCATTTATTTCTCGTAAATGATACCTATAATATAATGATGTAGAATCTATTTGTGGGACAAATATAATATTATACTATATTTACTATTTATATATTATATATTATATATGACGTAATATACTCATCTAAGTCTATAATATATGTACTAGCTAGCTAATATTATATTACCATGTATTATATAATAATACCCACTAACACAACTCATCCGTTGGATATAATATATAATTATATTTATTATATATATAGACATCTCCAATATATCAATTTTATGTAAATTTGTGACATTATGTAGGTATAGATGATAATATCCATATCTTTTATATGTATTCATAGAAAATAACTGGTAAGAAGACACATGGGTGCCCGGAGGGGGGGGGGCAAGACGGGGCATCTGCCCCCCCCCCTGGAATTCAAATAGAATGTTGAACATTTTAACTTTTATTTTGATTTATAAACATTTCATCGATATTTTTACTTTAGTGTGTGGGGTTGATGATTGTAATAACAATATACTTTAAGATGTACAAAATAACGCATATTAGTGTATCACATTAAATACGTTTAAATTCTGGGAATTTATATTAATCGCCTAGTGCAGCGTTTCTCAAACTGTGGGTCGCGAACCACTTGTGACGACTGACGCACATATACGCACACAACGTAGAGATAGGTAACGAGTTAGATAACTGAGATAACTAAAAATAAACCGAATGTACAATATCACATTGGGAATTATAATAATTGTGAAATTAAATCAGTAGTCATTTTATCAACGTCTACGGTGAAACACGGACCACGTTAAATTACGTACGTACTGTATTTAGTATATTTAATATTTTGTTTTATTGTTTATACTGTTATGGGCATCAGAAATTTTTTTAAAAAACCCAAACTGTGTGATTCTCTTAGTGAAGCCTCTACTGGCTCTAATTCAATTGAAATAAATAATACAGTCAATATAGAGTCGTCGGAATCGCGTGTAGTTGAAAGTGCTTCGGTTACCATGAATACAAAAAATAACGACGGTCATGTCATCTTAACCAATGAAAAAGATATTGGAAATTATTTGAACGTCGAAAATATTGACGATTGTTTAAAACATGAACTTTTACGTAATCCTTGGGTACCGAATACTACTTATGACTTTAAGAGTGATTTAAAATTAGGAAGAACTCGAGCATTTAGACATCAATGGTTGCACGAAAACGGTTCATGGTTGACATATTCAGCTCTTGAGGGTGTGAAAGGAGCTTTTTGTAGAATATGTGTGTTGTTCAAGCCATCAATTCATAGAGGCGTACAAGGTGGATTTATAGTAAAACCGTTTACCAAGTATAAGGATTTTCATGCATCTTCTAAAATACACTTGTCTTCAAATTGGCACACTGAATCAATGTCAAGAGCGAAAGATTTTATGGATGTTATGAAAGGTAAAAAAATTAGTGTTATTGAACAAGTAAATTCTGGATTGCATAAAGAAATAGAAACTAACAGGCTAAAATTAAAACCTATTATATCAACATTTTGTTTTGTGGAACTCACGACCTTCCCTTACGAGGGAAAAAATCAGATTCTGGTGTTTTTCACGATCTTTTGAATTTTCGTATTGAATCTGGCGATGAGATATTGAAAGATCATTTTTTAACTAACGTGGGAAATGCTAAATATTCGTCCCATAGAACTCAAAATGAATTAATCACATTATGTGGAAAGATTTTAAAAGAAGAAATAGTGTGCGAAGCTAATGCCGCGAATGCGTTTTCCATCATTTCTGACGAATCGTCAGATATTTCTGGTGTTGAGCAGCTAACAATTGTAATTAGATTTTTAGACAAGCAGTCAAGTCCTATAAAGATTCGAGAAGAATTCCTTGGCTTTTTACTATTAGATAAATTAGACGCAGAATCAGTTGCTACTAAAATTTTATCATTTATGGAAGACAGTGGCCTTAATTTAAGTAAACTTTATGGACAAGGTTATGATGGTTGTGCTACAATGGCTGGCAAAGTAGGCAGCGTTGCTAAATTAATTCGTAACCGATATAATAAAGCTTTATATTTCCATTGTGCTAGTCACCGATTAAATTTAGTAATTAACGATCTAAACAAAATTATGGTTATTCGTAATACTATTGGCACAATAAAAGAAATTATTAAATTTTATCGCAAAAGTACACTTCGAAGAAATCTTATACCCAATATACCACTTTTTTGCGAAACACGCTGGTCTTCAAAGTATAAGAGTATTAGGCTGTTTTCTAAAAATTTTATTGCCATAATTCAAAGCCTTCAATCTTTGTCTATTAATGTATTATAAATTCGAATACATGACAACGTGCACTTAATCTATACTCCTCAATCTCGAATTTTACATTTATTATTAGTATGAAAATAATTGCTAAATACAAAAAAACCGGTTACAAATATTTTACAAGGTGTATCAATGGAGCTTTATAAAGTTCGGGAACATGTGGAGGAATTGTTAAAAATGTTAGAAGACAATAGAACAAATGCAAATGAAATCAGGTGCGTTACATTAGCACCACTATATTCGAAAATCATAAAATAAATTCTACCAACGATTGTTATTCCATTTGTACACATTTGTAATCTAAATTTAAACATTTGTACACTCCCCCAAACCTTTCAAAATCGTCATTTTCTCCGGCGGTGCTGGCGTAACGTTAAACTATAGCGCACTCATTTTGCCAAATATTAAAAAATATCAATTTTAAATGATACAGAATTATGTACTTTTTTTATACAATTCTGTAGAAGTAAAAAAAAATGTAGTACAACCCCCACCGTCAATCCCGACCAAAACCGTTTTTCCTATGCGCGTATTGCAGTATGTAAATAGGTACGACGCGTAACTCGATTGTAAAATGTTCATCATTTTAATTACCAATACGCTGGCAACCGCAAGTTTGAAATTCAACTCATAAATAAAATCAGTAAAATATATTATACAAATTGTACAAATTTTTGATCACAATTCTAAAATTATATCATCAGAATTAAAAGATGATGAAATTGTTGTTATTTCGTACCGTTTGAATAAAATAAAAAAACAAATTAAAGCTAAAACGGTAAGGTGTTGTTGTGTATATCCTCCGAATATGAAGAGATCACAAGGAGGGTAATATTTCATGTTTATTTTTTTAACTTTGAGCCCGTTCAATTAATATTGCTTGAGAATAATTACGTTTGATTAACTGGTAAGTGAACTTTTACTAAATATATTTTTATATTACGTACCTATATACAAAATATGTTTTTTTAAGATTTTGGTTTAAATAAACGATTACTCCGCTTTTTTTTTGAAATACATATTTATTTATAGTTAAATGAAGATATTTTAATAACTTAATTTATGTAAAATCATTTATTATATGTTCATTGTTTAATTAGTTATCACTTACCGGGACCTTACTTAAAAAGAAAACACTTTTTTGTGTATAGCCATTTCACCTGAAGAATGGCTATCTTGAATATTTCATTAAATAAAAAATAAAAATAATATGTAATAAAAATTATATTTTACAGATTTCATTCTCGACTATATAATATAATATAATTACATTAAAGTATTGAGTATTTCATCAAATCAAATCAACCTACATTAGTACTTTGTTAATATACCATACTCTGTAGTTTGTATTGAATAAAATACAAGTATTATATATTTTCACTATCATCATTAAAACATTTAGGAAACTATAGGACATAACAAGAAATTAATTCCCAAGTTCTGAGGTCCATATGTAGATGTAGTACGTAAAGTTTTAGATCATGACAGATACGTTATTGGCGATATAGATGGGTTTCAGGTAACACAACGCCCGTTTGAAACTATTGTTGGTCCCGATAGGATGAAAATGTGGATTAAGGTCTAATTTTTTTTTCTCTCTCTTTATCTATTTTCCAAAAAATAATATTATAATATACATGCTTAATTGCTTTTACATAAAGGATGCGCAGATAACACGTTTTCTTTCACCGTTTCAATTATTATTATTATTTTTTTTTTTATTATTATTATTATTATTTTATATCATATTGTTTGTATTATATTTTATATCAAATCACTTAAAATATGTTTTATTGGATATTGTCATAATTACTACAAATCTTGTTCGAGACGAACAAAATGTCAGGATTGGCCGAACTGTAGTGTTTTTAAATATTATTATTATTATGTTTTTTATTATTTTATGTTATCGCCGTGCGTCTTGCAGACCGCGGCGACTTTATAATTTGATCTATTTTTATATTTTATTATTTTACATACGTTGTCGGCGTGCGTCGGCCGACAATTCGGACCGACCACGACGACAAGTGACAAAGGAATAATATATGTTTTATGTACGTCTGATATCGTAGTCTGTCTGCACTCTGCACCCATACGCCAAGTTGGGCCGGGCGCGCAGAATGTTTTTTAATAAAGACTATTAAATATTATTATTTTATTATTTAATTAATGAAGGTGACCACTTTCCCATCACTACAAATACACTAAGCTGGTAATATTAATTTCACCTAAATCTTGAATATTTCATTAAATAAAAAATAAAAATAATATGTAATAAAAATTATATTTTACAAATTTTATTCTCGACTATATAATATTGTATATTATCAATTTAGAGCCTTAACTATCACTACAACCTGAGTGGTTCTATCTTGCGTAAAATAGTATTTGCTGTGTTTTACATTAGTAAGATGGAGACAACACATTCGAGTTTGATGCTCTCTTAATATACTTTACTTAGAGTATACTTCGTTATGTTTAGTTAATAGCTATTCAGCAATATAAATTCTGTTTGTTTCATTAACCCATACGTCTTTATGTGCAGATTTTAAAAGGATAATATATGCACACATTTTTTATTGGTCGTCGTCGTCTTATCTGCGTTTTTATTTTTTCACCTCACATTCAATATTTACAAATTTTCATGGCTTATTGCATTTGACGAACACACAGGGAAAACCCAGATCACGGCTTCTGCGGCATCTCGGGCGATGACGGATTATACAGCTGTAGTGTGTAGACTGAATATTTTATCTATAAACAGTTGTTATTAGCTAAATATATTTAAATATTTTTTATTATACTGATACTATATGTTTATAATTTAACTATAATTGGACTGAGAAAGTCTTGTCATTTTACCGTCACATCTTGTACTGTGTGGTTAATTGTTATTGTGTGCAGCTTATGCGTTATTGTTGTTTTACAAAATCGAAATAATTAATTAATACCTAGTGTATTATTACACCTATCAGTGTGTTTTAAATAATACTATTAAGGTAAGTAAAAATTACTTTTAATTACTTTAGTTTTCACTAAAATGCTTTATGAAATCGCTAATTCTAATAAAATTTAACAGCGATATCAATGCAATCCAAATTAAATGTAATTTGCTTTAATTCAAATATATTTTCTAATATATACATTTATATACTCTCAAACATAGATCAAGATGGGAAGAAAACCGAAGGTAGAACTTTCTATAATTAACAAGGAGATTGTTGCGTAGAGATATCTATATTGCCAAATGTTATCATTATGTATATTATATTATATCGGTTTATTGTTATATCCGTATATCGATATTGTTATCGGCCTGGCCGGTCTGGGGTACCGACGGGTTTTTCGATTTTTATTATAATATGGTCAGTCAGCGAAAGACATTATAAGTCGTAAAAGTGTCGACTCCGCTCTTAGAATTAAAGGCGTTAAATAAACCTAAATTACTTATTATTTCATAACAACAAAATTCATTATTTATTTTATTCTATACATTCATACAGTCCACTAATACTAATCCTATAACCGGTGTAATTTTATCACGGCAACATTTGGTCCATTCAAACCGGATTTGAACGAGTAATTGTAAAAAAAGTGCGTTTTATTTTGTTGTTTTTAAGTTTAGTAGATTCAGCGTATCGACATATCGTAATGAATCTAGCGTGTCGTCTATAATCCGGGAAAGTGCGTCTATGGTTAATTAACATCCCGTCGATTGACTTCGTTTATCGCTATAAAGTTTATACGAGTACTGTTATTGCTGTGCAGAAAGTCCATTGTACAAGGTCAGTAAACCAGCCCACCATCAAATAAAAATCAAAACGCCAAGTGTCAAGGTAAGAGAGTCACGTTTCATAAATTTTTTTTAGTTCCTTTTCCTATTTCGTATCGTAGTACCGTCACCCGATTAGGATGGGAGAACCCGATATAAATACACTAATTGCGCGAAAATAAAGGCTATAGTAACTCTGTTTCAAAACTATCTAAAATCACCCGATTGCGACATAAAACAAATACCACCACGTCAGCTCAAAATAGAAGAAGCTTGGCAAAATTTCGAGTTAGTGCAAACAGCGATTGAAGAATTAGAGAATAATACTAGCACAACAGATCATTCACAATATAGAATTGATTTTGAAAATTTATTTTTTGAGACGGTTGCGGAGGCCGAACAAAAAATTAGTTCTATTAGGGCAAACCAAAACGAAACATCATTCCGTAACTCGAACAACGGAGAGAGCATTAATTCGACATCGTCGATCATAAAATTAGCAGCGTTAAATATACCAGTATTTAATGGTAGTTATAATGATTGATTGGGTATCGTTTAAAGACATTTTTACTGCATTAATCCACACAAATAGTAATTTAACACCAATTCAAAAAATTTTTTATTTACGTTCTTCTCTTAACGGCGATGCAGCAAATTGCATAAAAAATTTCGAAACCATGGCTATAAATTACGAGCACGCGTGGAAGACGTTGACTGCGCGTTACAATAATGAAAAATTATTAATTCAATGTCATGTCAAAGATATTTGTGAGTTAAACGTAGTCAAAGATAATTCATCGGATAGTTTGCGAATGTTTTCGGATTCACTGCGTACTCATATATCGGCACTTGAAGCATTAAAGCAACGACCAACCGATTGGGGACCTCTACTTATACACATAATATGTTAAAAATTAGACTCAAACACACTAACTGAATGGGAGGTGAAATCGCCAAAAACCGAAATTCCAAAGATCGAAAATTTAATGATATTTTTAGACGACCGTGCACAGATTTTAGAAGCAGTAGAATCATCAAAAAGTCTTATAAATAATATAAATACTATTTCGACATCGGAAATTAAAAACAACATTAATCGAAAAAATAGTCACAATAAAACTCGCATAACTTCTATAGCATTCCCGACCACTACCGAAGTAAGCTGTTTTATATGTAACTTAAAACATACTATTTACAAATGCCCCACGTTTTTGGCACTATCAATTAACGATCGTATTAAAAAGGTTAATGAAATTGAATTGTGTAAATTATGCTTACGTAAACATGATTCCAAAAAAAGATGTTTATCCCGAAATTGTTTCAAATGCGGAAAAACACATAATACATTACTGCATATTGTCCAACATAAAATCAACAATGATGCGAGATCGATAACGGAAGGAAAATCAAATCACTCTTCAACTCAAATTGACGTAAATTCCTCGATAAGCGCGCACTCGCATGACAAAAACTACGAGCAGGTACTTTTATCGACAGCGATCGTACGAGTATTTGGTGAAAATAAAAGTTCGTCATTATGTCGTGCCTTATTAGATTCAGGTTCACAAAGTAATTTCATTACTGAAGAATTGGTGCTATGTTTAAAATTAAAAAGGTCAAAAACTAATCATCAAATTAGTAGTATCGGAACAACAGTACAGCATGCACATTCATATGTTATCGCTCAGGTGAAATCGAAATTTAACGACTATAGTTTTACCTTAAAAATGTTAGTAGTGCCGAAAATTACGAACGATATACCTGCGAAACACATATATAATACGGGTCACATACCGCAGAACGTAAGCTTAGCTGACCAATTATTCTGGTCTCCACAGAAAGTTGATTTATTAATAGGCGCGACACATTTCTACGATTTAATGAGTGAACGTCGAATTAAACCTGCATCGAACGGTCCAATATTCCAAGAGACAAAACTCGGATGGGTAGTATCGGGGCCTACGCAAATTTACAATCATAAGGTTGAACCGTTAAATAACAGTATATGCTACACCGCGTCGATACATACCAACGTGACATTAGAAAATATGTTACCACGATTTTGGCGTGTAGAAGAATTTGAAGGAGATAACACCTATACTATTGAAGAAAAGACATGCAAAAGTATTTTTGACAAAACTGTGATAAGAGAACCAGATGTTCGATTTACAGTACATTTACCATTTCGCGAAAATTCATTACGCTTAGGCGAGTCTTACAATATCGCTAAGCGTCGTCTATTAAACCTAGAAAGTCGTCTTGCAAACAATACAAAATTAAAAAAATGAATATACACATTTTATGAATGAGTATACAAGTTTAGGACACATGGAGCAAGTACAAGACGACCAAATTAATGATAAGGAAGAAGCATATTATTTACCGCATCATGCGGTTTTCAAAGAAGCAAGTACGTCGACTCGACTTCGCGTTGTTTTTGACGCTTCATGCAAGACTAGTAACGGCGTTAGTTTAAACGATGTATTGTTGAAAGGACCGGTTTTGCAAGACGATTTGGTATATATACTCGCTCGCTTCCGAACACATAATTTCGTATTGTCCGCGGATATCACGAAAATGTACAGACAGTTTTGGGTAACAAAAGCTCATAGAATATTTCAACGAATCTTATGGCGCACAAATCCACAGGAAAATATTAACATTTTTCAACTTAACACGGTTACTTACGGAACCGTTCCTGCGTCTTTTTTGGCCACCGGATGCTTACATAAACTAGCCGATTCGCAAAATGTCGATCCTATAATAGCAGCGGCCATAAAGCGTGACTTTTATATGGATGATTTTTTAGGCGGTACTAATTCTTATGAATCAGCTGTTCAATTACGAGATGGTCTAATTAAGACAATGCAATCCGCAGGCTTAGAATTGCGAAAATGGGCTTCGAATAATGATAATTTAATTAAAGATGTAATGTCAATAAAAGAAGATAGTAAATACTCGGTCCCCATTAGTGACGACAATTCGATAACAAAGGTTCTGGGATTGTTTTGGAACTCAACCACTGATACGTTACAATTTGAAGTGCAACAAAATAATTTTACAATCATAAGTCGAATTACGAAACGCGAAATCTTGTCGGTAATCGCATGCCTATTAGACCCATTAGGACTAGTGGGTCCCGCTATTATACGGGCCAAGCTTATGTTACAGCAGTTGTGGCGATTAAAAATACAATGGGACGAACCGCTTCCGAACGAGATTCAAGAACAATGGATTACCTATAGAAACTCTTTGTGTGAATTAAATAACCTAATTATACCTCGACAAATTACGTGTAAAAATGATATCGTAAATATACAAATTCACGGGTTCGCGGATGCGAGCATCAATGCGTATGGCTGTTGCTTATATTTACGATGTACAAATTCGGATGGTGTGCACACTTCAAAATTAATATGTGCAAAGTCCAAGGTGGCACCATTAAAATTTATATCTTTACCTCGATTGGAGTTATGCGCGGCGCTTTTATTGTCAAGATTATCGAGTAAAATAGTTCCAAAATTAAATTTGAAAATTAGTAAAAGTTATTTTTGGTCTGATTCGAATATTGTTTTATCGTGGATTACTTCCCCTTCTACCAAATGGAAAACCTTTGTGGCCCATCGTGTTGGGGAAATTCAGGAACGAACTTCTATTGCGGATTGGTCACACGTCCACACCAAGGAAAATCCAGCTGATATTATTTCACGCAGTTGTTGTCCGTCGAAATTAAGTTCATTGTCATTATGGTGGTTTGGTCCAAAATGGCTAATTAAAAATGAAATAGAGTATCCCGTACTAAAGACGTCTTCGAATTCAACAAAATTAAAAATACCCGAAGCTCGAGAGATAACGATATCTAATGTGTGTACAAATACGCTGAATGATAATTTTTCCTTAATTAATCATTATTCGTCAATAAACAAATTAATTCACGTAACAGCTTATTGTTTACGTTTTCGGTACAATGCATTACACAGAAATTCAAGGTTAACAGGAATGCTTAGCGTGGAAGAAATTAAATACACGCGTATTGTTATTATACGATGTGTTCAAAAAAGATCATTCCCTCGTGAAATAAAAGATTTAATAAAATTGAAAAACGTAAGCGCGTCTAGTAAATTGTTTCGTTTGTGTCCATTTATAGACCACGGTGGTTTGATAAAGGTGGGAGGTCGTTTGAAGAACGCCGCTTCGATAGACATTTATCAACGACACCCGATCGTCTTACCCGCAGATGACCATTTTACACGTTTATTATTTAAACACGAACACGAAAGATGTATGCACGGGGGCCCACAAGCGACCCTATCGACGATACGATTACAATATTGGCTGCTAAATGGTCGAAATATAGCACGAAGTACAGTGCATAAATGTGTGAAATGTTTTAAATATAAACCGATTGTCGTACAACCTATTATGGGACAATTACCTGCAGACCGCGTAGAACCGGCTCGCGCGTTCCTAAAATGTGGGATTGATTTCGCTGGTCCGTTTTTGATTAAATCTAGTTTACGTCGCAATGCTCCTTTAAGTAAAGGTTATGTATGCATTTTTGTATGTTTTACAACCAAGGCGACTCATTTAGAATTGGTTAGTGATTTATCTACACAGGCTTTCATCGGAGCGCTAAACCGTTTTTTTGATAGACGAGGTAAAAGTAGCGTGATATATTCCGATAATGCTACTAATTTTGCCGGTGCAAATAATAAATTAAAAGAATGGTACGATTTATTTCAAGTCGATAAACATAAAACAAAGTTGGATGAGGTCTTGAAGAACAATGGTGTACAGTGGAAATTTATACCTGCGCGCTCCCCGCATTTCGGCGGATTATGGGAATCCGCCGTGAAATCTATGAAGAATATAGTACGAAAGACGCTCGGTGACGCTCATTTAACATATGAAGAATTTAATACCGTTCTCACGCGCGCCGAAGCATGTTTAAATTCCCGTCCTCTTACACCTCTTTCTACCGATCCTAATGACTTGGGGGTATTGACACCCGGTCATTTCCTAATAGGTGACTCTCTGCTGGCAATTCCCGAGCCTGACATATCTGATGTCAAAACCAACAGATTGACGCGATGGCGTAGGTTAAGTCATTATTCTCAAATAATTTGGAAGAAATGGAGTCGTGAATATTTAAATCAACTTCAGGAGAGGAAAAAGTGGTTAGGTGAGAAGGGACCTAAGTTAGATATCGATACTGTAGTATTAGTTCGAGACGAAAACATCTCCCCCTTAAATTGGAAGCTGGGTCGTGTGACGAAGATTCAACGAGGTCCCGACGATATCATTCGTTCAGCTGATGTTAAATTGGTAAATGGTTGTATTACACGAGCAGTGCGGAACTTATGTCCACTTCCCTTTGATGGAAATATATCTAAATAACTAAATATTTATTATACCTTTTATAATTGTGTATTTATTATAATCAAATATCGAAATTTATTATATTTTAACTTATTTTATATATTATTATTTATTTGTTTATTATATTATTATTATATATATTTTTTATTGTAATTATCATTAGTTGAAAACAAATGTTTCAAGGAGGGCGGCATGTTGCGTAGAGATATCTATATTGCCAAATGTTATCATTATGTATATTATATTATATCGGTTTATTGTTATATCCGTATATCGATATTGTTATCGGCCTGGCCGGTCTGGGGTACCGACGGGTTTTTCGATTTTTATTATAATATGGTCAGTCAGCGAAAGACATTATAAGTCGTAAAAGTGTCGACTCCGCTCTTAGAATTAAAGGCGTTAAATAAACCTAAATTACTTATTATTTCATAACAACAAAATTCATTATTTATTTTATTCTATACATTCATACAGTCCACTAATACTAATCCTATAACCGGTGTAATTTTATCACGGCAACAGAGATTGTGAATCATAAAAATGAAATAATTGACAAAAATACCCAAAGTTAGTACCTACTCTTTTACAAAAAATTGGTTGAAAAATGTTAAAATTATACCTTAACTAAATATTTAATCCAATTAGATTAGACCTAAAACAACAAATTGTTAAGGTTCTTTAAAGTAATCCTTAAGAATTTTAATATCGGTTCAAAAGTTAAGCTTTAAGTTATAAATTACTTTATTTAATAAATTAACTAGATACCTACTTAAAAAAAAGTAAAATATTAGAAAATAACTAAGTTTTTTCTTTTTATAAATAATTATATTTTAATGTTTGGAAATAATTTAAAAAAAATAATTTATTGAATTATTGTTCAAAGAACTGGTGTTCCGATGATTTGTGCATTTAATTTTAAATTTTGTTAATACGTGTTTTTTGGTGATTATTGAATTTCATTATTACATAATAAGGAAAACAGCTACTATAGCTTACTGCATTTCTAATGAATAATGCCACTGTGGTGAGTGGTGAACTGTCTTCCTCAAGTAACCTGACTACTATTGCTTCTCCAATAAATGATGTGCCTCTAATGACTACTGCAGGTATGTACAATTTAAATAAATTATATTTAATACATTTACATTTAATTGTAATAATAAAAACATTTAAATATTCTTATAATGTATTAAGTACACTCCAATGCTCATATTTAAATAAAACAACATTACTGCAGGCATATTTTTAGAGGGAAGCAGCGGTCCACGGTTTACCTATACGTAATTAATATGAATTATGAAAGTTTGTAAAAATTATAAAATTAAGCTGCTGCATGGAAATCTTTGTCAGAATAATATACTACTATAAATGTATAATTTCTATACTTATTACTTAATTATGCTTCAGGAACATATCTGTTATTTTTATTTGCTATGGGGGTGTCCAGTCTTCCTGGACCTCGCCCCCCCTCCAGTAAATATACTACTGGTGAACAATATTTAATATTTTCATCAGAACATAATAACAATATATTTATATGAATATCTTATTTATTGTAATTATTCATACCATTCATACGGTCACAGAGAAAATAAATGATTGATAAGATTCAAAAAAATGAATGCTTTTTTTCATATAAGTTTAATTTTTATTATTAAATTTATTTTTAAAATTTTTGTAATCTTATTATTTATTTTCTGATATTAATATTATTATTTTAATATGTCATCAGCTATTATATTGATGATCATTGTCCTACAAGGTCACTAAACTTAAAATATATTTTGTAGACGGATATCTATATTTGTTTTATATGACAATATATGCACGCAATTAATACATAATTTTTAAAAAATTAAGTAGAAATAATTGTGGCATAATAATATATTGTATATAATAATATTTGCAAATTAATTTTTTATTTTATAATAGAATTCCAAAACTTTGTTATACATACATTAACAAAATTAAAGTATGATCAAATCACAATGAGCAATACATTGAATGCATCACATGTTGCATTACAAAATTTTTTAAATATTTCTGGTGAAACCATCACAGCACACGTGGCAAACAATATTACACAATCAATTAATATCGATGAAATATTCCCTCTTAAGACAGATGATGAACTTGATCATTTCGAACAAAAATTGCTATGTGATAAAAATTTTAGACCTAATATGGTATGCATTAGAACTCATTTAAAATAAATAGTAAATATATATATAATATATAAAATATATTAAATCAGCTTAACTATTCATTTTTTAGGTATCAAAGCTATCTTTATTAGTTGGAAATAAAGATATTGGAGATAGTGTACGACGTATCATGTTGAAAATGTTTTCAGATGAACTATAAAAAGTTACTCGCTATTGGGATTTAAAAAAAAAAAAATTTTTTCAAAGCTTGGATGTTATCGTTTAATCATTAGTGAATATTTATAATTTTTTTAATTTTTATTATTATTATATTTACTAATATTATTAATATTAAATATTATTTTTGATTTTTATATGCTTTAAGGGTTCACATCAAGTATAAAAACATAATTGACAAGGACATTGACACACCACTATCAACTTGGTTGGCCCATGCTAAATTTAGGATTTTAAACAAAGCAAATGCTACATTACAGACATTAAATAATCTGGACTATATATTATAATTATTTTATATAATATATTTAATTTTTTCATTATTTTAATTATTTTTGTTTTAATATTTTTATGTTGTTGGTATTGAGTAAATACCATTGCTGAAATCATGCGCTATATCAATGCTATATTATTTTTTTTAATTTTATTATTATTATATTAATTTATATATTAATTCATTGAATTTTGTCTTTCATTTTTTTTTTCAAATCTTTTTTATGTTATTGATATTGTAAATACCATAGCTGATATCATGAAATTATTTTTTTTTAATTGAGTTTTAAAATATTAATAAATATTTGAAAGTGAATACTTTTGACTTTTTTTATTTATTTGTGTATTTTGAAATTATTTCATATTATATAATATACGTATAGTCTTGTGCCGACAGTCGTCGCGAACACACGCGTGTGCTTCGTGTCGTCGTTATTGTGCGCTATCGCGGGTCGTTCCGCTTATCTTAATTAATACATGTTATTATACATCGCTGCGTTATTCGATATCTTATCGTGGCGGCTCAGACCGTCGTCCAGCAATGGATTCGACGAACAACACTACTACGGCGACAACATTAATTTCCGTCGACCAAGCAATACTGGTACGTATGCAAAATGAAAATGAAACATTGCATAAACTTGTAATGGAATTACAAGCGAATAATGCACAATTACAGAGCCAACTACTAGACATCCAAGTGAGTAATACTATTACCAATAATACTAATACTACCACTGCTATAAGTAAAAACGTACATAATGGAGTTGGCCACAGCTCAGTGATTAGTTCAAACGCGCAGACAAAACACACCCAATTAACAGATAATGATGTCATTCAATCAGTACCAAAAATATACAAACCACCACCAATCACAGCATGTGGTGTTAACGATATACAAAACTTAGTTACTATTTTAACTCGCGAAGAAGTCGCCGGCCACGAACAGCAACTAAAAACTTTCGCTAACGGTGACATAAAAATCTCTACAGAGGACGAACAGCAGTTTAGACGAACACTAAAAGCTCTTGAAATCAACAAAATCGAGTTTCATAGATTTCAATTGAAAGCTGAAAAAAAATTCCGGGTCGTAATACGTGGATTGCACCCAGAAACTGACATATGTGAAATCAAAAGAGACCTATTCGACAAAGGGTTTCCTGCTTGTGATGTCTCAAACATTCAAATTAAAAAAAAACTCAATCCCAATGATAAAAACAGTGAAACCAATCGTATAAGATTGCCTTTATTTTTCGTAGACCTAGTTCCACAAGGAAATAATAAAGATATTTACAAGTTAGATAGTCTATGTTATCATAAAATTAAAATAGAACCACCAAGGAAGAAAAAAGATGTGCCACAGTGTAAAAACTGTTAGTCTTTTGGCCATACACAAAATTACTGCCGCAAAAAACCAGTGTGTGTAAAATGTAGTGAAGATCATAGAACAGAAGACTGCCAAAAGTCAAAAAAATCAAAAGCTAAATGTGCTAATTGTGGTGAAGCCCACACAGCAAACTGGAAGGGCTGCTCTGCCTACAAAAAAGCAGAAGAAAGAGTACACCCAAAAAAGATCACTGCAGTACAACGCATTCAACAAAAACCAACGAAAACTGTCACAGCGGCCATCTCTTATGCACAGATGACAAGCTCTCCTAATATTAATACAACGCCTCAAACGTCCAATCAGCAACAACAGTCCAACGTAAACGACCCCTCGTTATTAGATATTTTATCTGCACTTACTAATATAAAAAAATCGCTAGAAAAAGTCACATCTAGACTGGATAGATTAGAAAGTAGTCAATCTAAGTCTAACAACAAAAGTCAAAAGAAAAAGTAATGAATCGCATATTGCGAATCATAGCATGGAACGCCAATGGGCTTGTTCAGCGCAAACAAGAACTCGATGACTTCTTGCACAATGAAAACATTGATATTGCTCTAGTATCAGAAATACATTTTACACCTTGGACTGTTCTAAAAATCAGAAATTATAATATCTATACCACTCTCCATCCTAGCGGTAAAGCTCGTGGAGGTACAGCGATATTTATAAAAGAATCCATTAAACATTTCGAGTTAGAAGAACACTCGCAATTATATTTGCAAGCCACAACCGTTAGGGTCAATGATGGAAACAATGACCTTACGGTTACAGCTATCTACTGCCCACCACAGGGAGGTGCAGATGAAACTAAATTCACTGACTTCTTCCGCAAGCTAGGAAATAGATTCATTGTTGGTGGAGACTACAATGCAAAACACACTCACTGGGGATCAAGACTAATCACTCAGAAAGGACGTGCCCTGTTCAAGACAATTAATACTATCAACGCTGGAACTATCTCCACCAGAAAACCAACTTACTGGCCAACCGACCCGAATAAGATACCTGACCTACTAGATTTTTTCGTGGTTAAAAATATTTCACCTAACTACGTTGAAGTTGAGGGACTAATAGAATTATCGTCCGACCATATTCCTGTGTTACTTTCACTAAGTTCAAATGTCATTATGAAAGAACGGAAAATCTTTCTCATAAACAAAAGAACAGATTGGGACCTCTTTAGGACTACCCTCGAAAAAAACCACCACGCTTTCAGTGAAGTTAAAAACACCATCAGACATTGAAGTGGTAGTACAAAAACTAACTAAGGATATCACGGAAGCAATAAAAGTGGCAACACCAATAATTCCAGGAGGAAATAACCGAGAGATCACCTACCCGCTTGAAATTAGAGAACTAGTTCAACAAAAGCGTAAGGCGAGAAGAACCTGGCATAGAACTCGACATCCAGAGGATAAAACTAATTGGAACCGTATTAGTAAAATATTACGTGACAAAATTAACGAAATGAAAAACGAAACATTTAAATCGTACTTGAGTGGCCTATCTGCAACGGATGATACCGATTACTCATTATGGAAAGCCACAAGACGCATTAAAAGACCTCATACCCACGTGCCACCTATTCGAAAAATAGATGGTACTTGGGCACGCAGTGAGCAAGACAAAGCTGAAGTATACGCCCGATACCTTGAGAATGTATTTCAACCAAATGATATCGCATCCGAACTCGATGTAATACAATGCCTACCACTCAACGAAATAAGTGAAAAAATACGGTTTTTCACACCTCTAGAAGTCGCCCATGAAATCGATAACAACATCAACCCAAAAAAGGCACCTGGTTTCGATGAGATCAGCCCACGCATACTTAAAGAGTTACCAAAGAAGACGATTATCCTTTTGACACATATTTACAACGCAATCTTACGACTCGAAAGTTTCCCTATGCAATGGAAAAAGGCGCAAGTGATCATGCTACTAAAACCAGGTAAGCCAACAGAACCAGCTACCTCGTACAGACCAATATCGCTTCTCCCAAGCATGTCAAAGCTCTTTGAAAAACTACTTCTTAAACGCTTAAAACCTCTTATAGAAGCAAGACACCTTATACCAGACCATCAGTTTGGATTTAGGAACAAACATTCTACTATTGAACAAGTTCATCGAGTCACCAATGTAATAAGCAAGGCTTTTGAGGAAAAAAAATACTGCTGCGGAGTGTTTCTAGATGTAGCCCAAGCCTTTGATAAGGTTTGGCACAAAGGACTACTTATAAAACTACGAGAGCAACTACCACACACATGGTGTGCACTCTTAGAATCTTATTTGACCGAAAGACAATTTAGAGTTGTACACGAAGAAGCGATCACAAGTTGGAAAAACACACTAGCAGGAGTTCCACAAGGTAGTGTACTGGGACCAATCCTTTATCTACTCTACACAGCTGACATCCCAACCAATGGTAACTCAATGACAGCTATGTTTGCTGACGACACTGCAATTTTAGCAACAAGCAGTAATCAACAGACTGCGACCGAAAACGTACAGGCCTCAATCAATCACATCTCTAATTGGACAAGGAAATGGAAAATCAAGATTAATAAAGATAAATCAATGCACGTTAATTATACACTACGTAAAACTGAAAATCTCCGAATTTTGCTGGATGATACGTCAATTCCACAAAAAGACTCAGTGAAATATCTGGGTATGCACCTTGATTCTCGCCTTAACTGGAAGCATCACGTCCGTCAAAAAAAACTTCAAATTCAAGAAAAAATGCGCAAACTATACTGGTTAGTTGGAAGACGTTCCACACTAGACCTGACGAGCAAACGGCTTTTATATATAGCTATTATCAAACCGATATGGACTTATGGCATACAACTGTGGGGTTGTGCCAGCAATTCCAACATCGAAGTCATCCAACGCTGTCAGAATATCGCCCTTCGTACCATTGTTGCAGCATACCGGTACGACAGGAATGAAATCATCCATCGAGACTTGAATATATCATCCATCCAAGATGAAATCAAAAAGTTTGCCAACAAACATGCGAAAAAACTCGAGCTGCATCCCAATGCAAGTGCAAAACAACTTCTTGACAACTCGCAAGACATCAGGCGACTCAAACGCTTAAAGCCATATGACCTAGTTTAAGTAACGTAGGCTAAGGTAAGGGACTATCTCACCGGAGGTACAACCCCAAACATGTTAACGCATAATATATAAGTAATCATTGTCACTTACTCATAATATTATCGTATACTACCCTTTATGTATTGTATTTATAAAGACTTTCGGTCGTTTAAATAAAGATGCCATAGGCAGTTTAAAAAAAAAAAAAAATATATAATATACGTTAAAACATATTTCAAATTTCAAATATAATTTATTATAATTTCAAAAGAATATTATAAATATATTATATTGAAATATTATACAAATTTAATGACATAATGTTATTATAACATTAAAATTGGTGGTATGAAATGCAATTAAAATATTTTGAAAATATTTCATAAATATTACTGTAACTTTCAAGATATGTTTTAATCTGATCACAACAATAATATTTTTAGAATGTTAATTTCATAACATTTTAGGAAACTTATAAAGGTAGGACAAATAATAACCATTTAATATTCTAAGAAAGTTTCAATAATATTAAACAAATGCAATTAAAATGTTATGGAAACATTAATGTTAACTTCTAAATATTCTAAAAATGTTAAAATAATTTTATATTGCTGTCTGGGATCCATATTAATAATATTTTGGGTTAATACTGGACATGCAAATATCATATTATTTTTCCCATCTATATCTTGCACACAGCTTCTAAATATGGTTATATCACAGCAGTTATATCTTGGTAATTGTCCATTTTCAAAAATGATTGCCAGTTCGTGTAAATTTTCAGGTAAGGGAGGCATCGATGATCTACGTGCCAACCGCATTAATGATTCAGCAGTAGACCATGGATATAAACTTGCTGCCAATGGATGTCTAAAATATATATAATTATTATTAATATAATTGTAGTTTTATTTTTTAAAAAACTAAAGATTAATAATTTTTGAATTAATTTTTATATATATATTTGTATAGGCGCGAATCGCCACATTTATAATATTATTATTATCGTGTACGCGAATCGTCACTATTATTTTATTATTTAGTTTTATATTATTACTTTATGTTGTGTGTGTGTGAAATTATTATTGTAGAATAAGTGCAGCTGGCCAGCCGTACACCGACAATTTGTGAGTCTCCTGTTATTATTTATTTACATTCATATTGGTTGAACCCAATCGACATTAAGTCACAATTATTAGTATTATACATTATTATTCTATATTTAGCGGTATAATATTATTATTTATTATTTGTTATTATTAGTTGTGCCGAACCGGCTATTATATTTTATACATTTTTTACCTGTTGGGCCAAAAGGGCCGTAATTGTTTTATTATCTTATTATACATATTTTTACTATAATTATTGAGTTACCATTATTTGTTAGAGTTACCCGTGTACCTAGTTCTAAGTCTACACACAACAAATATACACACATAGACACACCACCCACGCACTAGCACTCACAGGATTTGCTCGGCGACCCTGTCCACCTCCTGTTGAGTGCTATCTACATATATTTGGAAAAATTATATCAAATAAATTTAATGACTTCTTTATTAATGTAGCATCAGATCTTCTCACTAAACTAAAAAATCAACAAAATGTAACCACTGTTATACATAATAACACCCCTAATAAGCCTATTCTTGATCAATTTATACTTACAAATGAACGTGAAATAATAAACCAAATCTCAAAACTAATAATGGTTCTTCGACTGGTTTAGATGGTATTACAGTCAAATTATTAAAAGAGAATAAACTTGCATTAGCTTCCCCCCTAAAACATATTTTTAATCTTAGACTTTCAAAGGAAACAGTACCAGATGTATTCAAAACGTCCATAGTCACACCAATTTTCAAAAAAGGCGAAACAAATTTAATCAATAACTATCGGCCAATCTCAATGATTTCAAATATTGCAAAAATATTTGAAAAAATTACTAAAGATAGACTTGTTACATTTCTAGATACAAACAATATTATACATCAATCACAATATGGTTTCCAAAAAGGTAAAGGCACAGATCAAGCCATCGCTAAAGTGTTTGAATTTATTTATAAATCCTTAGATGATAGTAAAAAATGTGCTACGGTCTATTTAGACCTTGCTAAGGCATTCGATACTATTGATCATAGCATACTATTACACAAGATAGAACAATTAGGATTACGAAATAAAGCTCTACAGCTATTTTGTTCATACTTAAGTGATAGAAAACAATATGTCAAAATAAATGATTTTATCAGTTCACTAAATCATCTCCCCCATACTTTTCAACATACAGCTAAATAATATTCACACACTCCCCTTAAAAAGTAAACTAATTTGCTATGCAGATGATACAGTTATGGTATGTACAGGTGACTCGTGGGATGAGATAATTAATATAATAAAAACCGACTTAAAATTGATAAAAAAATGGTTAACTGAAAATAATTTATTTCTTAATTTAGAAAAAACATGTGTTGTCCCTCATGCCTTAATAGAAAATGTATTACCCACTAAAACAAAAATAAAAATTCATAATGACCCCTGCACACTAGACAATAATTGCTGTTGTGAATCAATAAATATTGAATATAACGTTAACTATTTAGGTATCGAAATAAATAGCAATATGAAATGGAAAAACCAAATTGAACAATTAAGAAAAAAACTTCGAAAATGATGTATATATTAAGAAATTTAAATAAAGTTCTAGAAATACCAAAAATACGTCAGGTTTATTTAGCGTTGGTTGAATCGATTATCTCATATGGGATAATAGGCTGGGGTGGTGCTTTCAAAAATACTATAAGTCACCTACAATTATGTCAAAATCAAATTATTAGATTATTACTCAATAAAGACCGTATGTATCTAACAAAAAGCTTATATATTGAATTAAACGTACTTCCTATTAAAAAAATATATTTCAAAATAACAGCTATATTCATAAAAAATCATAACTTATTGCAACCAATAACGCATGGAGCCAACACTAGATACGCAAAAAACCATTTTTACATAAAAAAAAGTAAAAAAAACCACAACAAGCAGATAATTTGAAACAACTGTACCAAACTATACAATAAAATACCATCTTATATAACAAACCTCCGAATAAACTTATTTAAAAGGAACATTCTACAGTGGCCATTGGATTCTCTTTACGAATTAAATTTATAATAATATTTCTGTACTTATTTTCAATTGTTAATTCTATTATAAGTTACCTAACTCAATTTGTATACACCTTAAATCTTCATACGCTTATTTCTTTTTATATATTTTCGTTTTATTCCGCCGTGGAGAGTCGTCACGCGCACATGTACTCCGTAATGAGATATTATATTTCTTCTTTTCTGTGCTCAAATTTTGATTGTCAACTCGAATTGCGTACCAAAATATTCATCTAAGTACCACCGATCCGCGCGTACTACTCTCAGCCGTGGACCAGTCCTCCGAGAATATCAGACGATCAAGAAATTTTTAATTAACTGGTAAGAATTCACATTACATAATACAGTCACAACGTTACATAAAACCGCGCCTAGCGCGGTGCTCTCCGCGAGCTTATCGCTACCTTATCTTCCGCCCCCCTCACGGTGAAATAGAGATAAAAACAATTAATTAACTACATTAATTAAATTACGTAAACCCATATTTATACGTCTTGTATTTATAATCAATTTATACCATGCCTAACAAATCAGATAAAACTGTCCCTAAAATAAAAATAAAAAATAACACGATAGTTCCGGCCTCCACAGACGAAGACGGTTTCCGCTCTCCCAGAACACCTCGTGGAAACAAAATCAACACAAATAACACTCCAACCCATCTCAATTTTCTTCTCCAAATCGATTTGCCGCACTTTAAGACTCAAACATTTTTGATTTTAACAATACAGACACCACAGAAGAAACCGTTACAGTCACTCAAACTCACAATGAATCCACAAACATGGACACGTCAAAAACACTTCCCCTAAAATGTCAGATTCCTCCAATCTTCATTGCCAATCAAAAACTCGACTACAATCTATTATACAAATCTCTTGTTAATCTGGTCGGAGAAAACGGTTTTCATTGCAAATCCACTCAGAAACACACTAAAGTCCAAGCCAACACCTCTGATGGTTATCGTCAAATAATTCACTTTTTGACTGCCCAAAAAAATGCGCAATTTCACACCTACCAACCACAAGATGAAAAACCTTTCAGGGTAGTACTACGTAACCTCCATCCATCTACATCATGTGAAGAAATAGAATCCGCCTTGGAAAACTTTAACCTTTCAATATTGCAAGTAGTTAACATAAAACAGCGCCTAACAGAGATAGCTCTCCCTCTCTTTTTTGTAGACCTGGCTAAGGACGAAAACTGCAAAACAATTTTCGACATCACATCCATTCTTCATACAAAAATTAAGGTTGAAGAACCACATAAACGCCGTGAACTCGTACAATGCCAGAAATGTCAAGACTATGGCCATACTCGCTCTTATTGTAACTACAATTCACGCTGCGTTCGATGCGGTAAAAATCACGAATCATCCTCCTGCGACAATCCAAACGACGTCCCTCCCACCTGCGCACTCTGCCAAGGAAGCCACCCTGCCAACTACAGAGGATGTCAAGTACACAAGCAACTTCAAAAATCACGTAAGCCAACTTTAAAATTCTCCCCCCAAAATGTTATCCCTACTCACCAAACTAACCCACTGGCGACCTCTCCAGCCCCTCTCCCCTCTCATGCCCAACCCCAAACCTCCTACGCTCATATCACTTCAGGAACCAAGTCAAATGCCACACCTACCCCCGACCAACCACCAGACATCACATCAGCTCTTAATAACTTTATTGCTAAATTTAAATGAATAATAAACCCATTCTTATCCCTTCTTACAACCGTCATCACACAACTACTTAAAAACCATAATGATAAATATTATCAGCAACTCCCTCATTCTTCTCCTATGGAATTGCAACGGCATTCTAAACCATATAAACGAATTAACTGCTACATTACACGATAAGAGAATCGACATAACTGTCATATCGGAATCCCACCTTACAGACCGAGCTAGGATAAATATCCCCGGCTACCAATTAATAACATCGAACCACCCTGATGGTACCGCGCACGCCGGATCCGCAATTTTAATCCGTACACACCTCCAATTTTATCCTTAAATGTAGCATATCAATTATTAAATAAATTTCAAAGCCCATTAAAATTTGTACTGACTTATAAAATGTCCCAGGATCATTTAGAACTTTTTTTTGGATGCATAAGAGCAAGAGGTGGCTCGAACAACAACCCAAATGCAGTTCAATTTAAAAATACGCTTCGGCAATTATTATTCACAAAAAATATAACTGTTGAATCTGGAAATTGTTCGAACTTTGATTACTCTGAAGGTGATGTAATAGAATTCCGATCTGAAAAACGCAGTTTTTCTGATACAAATAAAACTCCTGATGATAATGAGCTTGAAAAATATTTGATTCATTTTGATAATGTTGATTTGGGTTATTATGTTAAAGATATATTAGATTATATTGGTGGTTATATTGTGAGAAGTATCATTAAAACAATTGTGTGTGTCAATTGTGTTCAGCTACTATTAGAAAATCGTTTAGACCACGAATAGAGTAAAAATTCATCTTTTACAACTTCAGTAAATAGAGATAAATCAATAATAACTTCTAAGGCTGTTTCATTAATTGTACAACAACTTGAAAAATCTTTTCAAGCTGTGGTTATGAGGGAAAAAAATCTTCATAGAAATGTAAAATTGTTAATTACCGAAAGTGCTAGAAGAAGTATATTGAATAAAAATAGTTTATTTTTTTTGCGAACTCGCATCCTATTGATGTTGAATTTGGCTCACATAGTCATGAATATTCATTATTTACATTAATTTGTCAAAAATTTATTAATATTCGAATGAAACATTATGAAAAGCAATTTAATATGTGTGAAGTTTTCAAAAATCATTCTTCTCTCAGGCATAAACTTACAAAAGTTATTTTGTTTAAAAATCTATAAGTATAAATTATTGTTCTCTATTATACTATTTGTATACAATACATTATTCTTTTTTTTAACATGGTTCATATAATACATAACAATGTTTTAATAATCTAACTAGCGACTAGCCATAATATTATAATGTGAAGGTACACAAAATAAGAAGTGGACAGTCGCGTACTTATTTCTGTGATGTACTTTGTTGTTTTTAATTGATCTTAATAAATAAATATTATAAATATATGAATTATTATTTTTGTTATTTAAATGTCCATTAAGTAGAACAAAAAGTGAATTCTTCGAATATTTCCCGTGTACGGCATACGTAATAATATTTTTCTTGCCGTACGGTGGTGGGGATAGCGTTTGAATCGACGCCGCCCGACGGCTCGTTTTAATTATGTGTACGGGTATTCGAGCGCGCGCTCCAGTGTATTCTTTATCTATATTTTTATTTTTAAAACATATTATTATTGTTTTTTTGAATTCATAAACTGGTTTTAACAAAAATTATATTTAATGATTTGTTTTCAATGTACCATAAAAATAGTTGTAATAAGTTCGACTACCTATAATAATGAAAATAAGAAAATATAAAAAAAAAAAATATGACTAAAAAAATGCATTATTTTGTTTATTTTACTTAATTGTACTTTTTTTTATTTTTATATTATATTATTTATACATTTATTTATTTACATATACTCAGTAAAAGAAATAAAAGATAAAAAATGGAGGCATATTCGTGATGCTTACATGAAACACGTGTCGGACGAAAAAAATGTAAAAAGTGGCTCAGGAGGAAGTTAAAGAAAGGCATATACTTACCCTGAATCCTTGTATTTTTTAAATATAACAGTGAAAAAACGGAAGTAAGATAATAATATATAATATTTATTCTGTTATTTATACCTATTTATAAATAAAAAAAAAATCATATTTTGTTACAACTAATGTTTATTAAGATTAAAAATAAAAAAATAATAGCCATTTGTTTAAATTCACTTTGTTCCTTTTACTAATTACTCGTGTTAAACCATTTTTATATTTTATTAAGGACAACTGGTAATTTAGAATTCGAAGATTCAACTTCGGATATATCGTTGAATTTACAAGAAGACAACGATGATACAGAAAGTCCAGTCAACACAGTGACATTTTCTTATGACGTTCCTCAAAACAAAAAAAAATAATAAAAAATCATTGAGCACTTTTCAACAATATCTTTTATAACATTTAAAAGAGGACAGTGATTCCGACAAAAATATTGTTATGTCCTTTCTTCCTCACATTAAAAAATTGAATGACGACGAAAAGTTAGACTTCCAAGTCCACACTCTTCAATATTTAAAAAATTTCATTCAAAAACATAATTCTTCCCTACAGTATTCACAAAACCAGTGAAGTCCTGTTCCTACTAATTTTCATTATTCAATGCCATCTTCATCTTTACATCGATCTTTATACCCTCAACATTCTACCAACACTGTCCCAATACCAAACTATACACTTCAATCACTTCACTCCCAAAAATTATCCTACCAAGACTACTCAAATAATCAAACATCTGAAACATCGCCTACTTACATTCATCAATATTCACCTAATAATGCACAAACAAATAATAAGTATTAACTTATATATAACATTTATATTACACATATTTTTTAAAATATTTTTATTAATTTAAAATACCAGAAAAGTAGCCAAAGTAGGTACTATTATTTTATTATTTTATCATAATTTCATGCATTTTATAATAAGCTATCCTCATATAATATTATAATAACGCAAATTGTTTGTAAGATTATTATTATTATTATTTTTTTATAAATATATTTTGTATGATTAAACACATTTGTTTAAAAAATACTAAATACCAATACAGCGTTTTATAGTGTTTAAAATAAATATTTCATTTTCATTTAAAATAATTGTTTTGATATAAGTACCTACTTAAGTACCTAGTAATAAGTATTGTCTGATATTATATTATGGCATAGTTTTGGGTTTACCTTGTCATGAGCAAAGTATTGGCTTTACAACTTATAAAAAAAAAAAAATATGTTCCTAATTATACTTTTATTAATAGAAAAAATGCTGCGAACATAAATTTGAGGGGGGGGTAGCAAATATAATGTAGTTTGTACTTTGTGGTCAAAAGTAGAAAATCCCCGGGATAGTCGAATTGCACTTATTACCTACAAAGAAATGGTCGAATTGCACTTGGGTTGAAAAAAGGTAATAGTCGAACTGCACTCGGGTAAAAATCAGGAAATCAGGTAGTAATTGAACTGCACTCGTTCAAAAAAAGAGTTAAAATGGAAAAACCGTGGAAACTTGTTACGAGTCGAACGTGTATAATGAAAACCCGTTAAAAATATTACGAATCTTATGTTTACGAACGCTACGGCGGGCGTATCTATTTAATAGCATTATATATATATTAGTTCGTGAATGCCATTTAGATAACGCAGATAATTATTGTCACAAAAAATCGACAAAAGAATCGAACCTAACTGGATAATAAATAATTATCAATAAAAATATAAGATTAATACTTATATTTTATACCGTGTAACACATAGACTTTTGTAAACTACATTTAATACACACTTTTACGTCGCTGTGTAAATATGGACGATTTAAAAATGATTAAGAGCGAACGAGGCCGTGACTTAATTGTGTATCAAAGTTATACATTTTATAAAGAAAAATTTGTAAATGAGGGTGTTAAATGGCGGTGTACTCATCGTGGTTGTCTTTCAAAATTATATTTAGACGAATGTTCTACAGTTATTTTTCGGTGTGAGTTAATACATCACCATGAAGAACCACTGAATTTACCTCGGAAAATGATTTCAAACTCAGCAAAGAGAAAAGCAGCTGACCAAGGTATTTATAGATCATTAAAAATTATTAGGGAAGAAATTGTTAACTCTCCTGTAGAATTAACACAATTAAATAGTAACGACATAAATCGAATACGAAAAAATATATACCACGAACACCGGAAAAACTATCCGATTTTACCAAAATCCCTTAATGACTTAATGATACACATAATACTATTAAAAGATTAAAAATTAAAACAAATATTTATGAAAATTTTTTACTGGACAACAATTCTGAAAAGAACATTATAATATTCTCAACTAAAAAAAATTTAAAATATATAAGTGAAAAATCAATTATTTTTGTGGATGGCACGTTTTCACATTGCCCAAATTTTTTTTATCAATTGTTCACATTGTGTACCACCAGGCTCCTACGTAAGGCGGTTAGCCTAGGATGGCAAGCTAATAAAAACCCAGATTATATAATAAGCTATCGTACATGGAGTGGGTGACCAATATTATAACAAATAAACTATTAATTTATGTGCACCGTCGTGCTATAAAAATATATTGTAACACTCGTCATATAAAATACACAGACACAATATTATAATAAAAATACGGGCGCCCAAATAAAATAAATAGAAAAATAATAGAATTGACAATCAATAATAAATAATAATAATGAACGTGATCGATATCACTGTTATCACGGATAGTATATAAACAAAGTAACGATACCAATAAGCTGCTAATCTCCGCCGACGGCTGATACCCTCGCAGTGTGACCACCAGACTTGCTGCGTTTAATTACTGGATCCGATATCACTCTATTTTAGGTGACAGGCGCCAGGTCATTGACACACTAATTTGCGGGATATTTTTATTACGTACTTCACGTACTCGTAATGGAGCAAGGGACGAGACGAAAATTAATGACGACGTCCCGCACAACGACACAATAATAATACCTTAGACGATGCAGCGATCTTGCAATTAATAAATAAGCATTAATACGCGGTATCAAGCATCAACGGCTCACACGGCCAAAATACGAATAAATGCGCCCACGCACCACGCACAACAGTGGCGATATCCCGCACGACAGGATATAAAAAAAAGGTATAATTAAAGAAACGGTCCGCAAATGTTTTTTAATAAAACTACGTCAACGTTACCGAATGACACAAAAATGGCACAAAATGGCCCACAATGAAAAACGCCGCACACGCGACAAAGGCGACGTCTCGTACGACGGTCGCGGAAGAACAGTACATACTGTGCGTAGGTGGATGTCCACGGTTGTCTTATAGGCAAGAGAGGAGGGGACGACTGTTGAACTTGTCGAGCTTAATCTATACAAAGGTCGTCGAACTTAGTCTCGGAATAACGCGATAGATAATAATAATATTATATCTTGAACACATTATATACAGTTCACAATAATTATTATGTACCATTAATCAGGCCCTGATTTACGCATGTGCAGGCGGTGCACTAGCACAGGGCCCCTTCGGCCTTCCTGTTCTATACTTTGCTACCATAAATAAAAGATATTTTTAATAAGATTTAGTAAGTAGTAACTATAACCATAGATTAAATATACATAGATAGCCCATGCCAAGGGGAAAAGCGGCAACCACATATGCCAACTATTTGGACCCCGGCATCAAAGTTCCACTGGACGCCGATAGGATTGTTGGGGGCGCCACTAGCGTATGTAGGCTTCTCACGCAGCGCTGCACCTTTATTGCTGTTTAACATTGAGATTATTATTATGATTTCTATTTCTAAATATTTACCTAATATTTTTTACCGATTTTCGATTAATCATATTAAAATATTGATAACTTGGCAGATTTATAAATAAGTAATATGAATTACATAATATATAAATATACCTATGTAATTTATATTACAATTCAAAAAATATTTTCAATTAATATTACAAACAATTACAATATCATTATAAACTTTTAATTTAATATCAACAAATTACTTTTATTTAAAAACAACATAATAATGGTAGCTGGTATAATATTATATAACACTATTTACACTAGTAAAATATAATATAACAAAAGTAGCCATAACACAAATAGTTATTTTTATAGATTAAAATATATATATAATAATTAATATAGGTATTTAATTCCTATATAAATTATGCGCCTTGTAAATAAAGGTATATAATAATATTAAAATACAATCAAAAAATAAATAGTCCACAAAAAAAATGCAAAAAACTAATAATTATAAAAATAATTGTTATTGTAGATATTATTTTGCAAATTAAAATAAAATAAATTGCTTTTTGGGTTTTTTGTTTTTATTAACCAATTTATAAGTTGTAATTGTTTTAAAATAATTAAAGTTAAAACATATAGATAAATAGTTAACAAATCTACAAATTTTTCAAAATGTTTAACTTACTAACTGTCGATTTATTGGATCGCCCTTTTAAATGTTTAGAAGTCCAGTTAAAATGTCTTAATAATTTGCAATAAATTAATTTTTGAATAATAAAATCAAAATGTTGTTCACAATCTTTATCAACATTTAAATCAAAAAAAATTTCGTTTTTAATTTTTAGTTGGATTGTTGTGTACAATTTTCTCTTTTGAGGGTTAACTTCTATGAAATGTTTTAAAATTATCTGAGCTTGCATAACAAATTTTGTAAATAAGACTGAAGGTTTTTTCAGACTAAATTTTTCAGGATCGGTACTTTCGAACTGTTTATAAAAAATTAAATATTCTTGATCGTCAAAAAAAAATTCATTACATTTTAATATTATCAGTTCACATTTAGTGCATTTAAATTGGTCCATACATTTTTTAGCCAAATATCCCGCAAAATAGGTGTTTGAACAGCTTTCAAGGGTTATATATTGTTCATCATCGTTGTTAATATTTTTGTACTCATCATCGTAACCATCATTATCAGATAAAGATTTACATGAGTCAGAATCATTAGAGTTATCACATGTATTTGAAATAGTCGTACTCTGTGAACTACTATTATCAAATAAATTATATTCATAATTAGTTTCACAGTTTGATAAATCAGTAGATTTCAAAGGTTGTGTTTAGCTTGAAATCGAAACGAAGTTCTAAAAGTACGAGCGGTAGGATTTCTGTTAAAACCTCCTCGTTGACGAAAAACTGAAAAAGTATTTTCTATTATGTCTTGGTTTAAGCGACTAGTAAGGAGATATTTAAAACTTTAATTTTTTTGTTGAATAAAAAGCATACTTATAGCATTTATAGACCACACCATTGCATCAAAACATGGGAGGACTTTTCCATATATTTTTATAGGTTTTACCAACTCTAATTGTTCACACCACTCTTTAGCTGACATCAAAAAATGATATATTTGAGGTTTATCTTCATTTAAAGCACATGCATACGTATTTGAACTATACAAAGTTTTAGAGTTAAGACAGTCGAATAGATTATTCATTTCTCTAACAAATTCAGCGGTCGCGGGAGCAGTTTTAGATTTTATTTGACCCGTAGTTACACACGTTTTTAAAACAGCTGCTACAGAGTTACTAAAAACTTGTAGAGCTAGTTTACAGTTCATTTTTTGAAACGGTCCGGGATTCATATGGCTGTCGGTGAGTTTTAAAAGGGCTCTACTGGTACTACTAGATTTATCTATGTTATAAGCTAATTTTATAACCGAAAAAGAAACTTCTTGACCTTTAAATTTAAAATTATTTTTTAAAAAATTATTTCGAAAATTTTTGATAATATGTGGTACATCGAAAATAGAAAAAATTGTATGTTGTTTTATTTCAATGAATGGTTTATCTTTATTAAATCCTAAATGTTTTAAAGCTGAATAATTGTTAGAACCTTGGTCACAAACTAGTGCCACAGGATGAAAACCCAGTTCAATACATTTTTCAATAATATCTACTATTAAATCTTTTAATATCACACTATTCATTGATGAACCAGATAAAAAATAAGCTAAAGGTAATTTCCATGTACTATATAAACCTCGAACTAAAAAAACCATGGACTGTGTAGCCATTTTTTTTGTTCTTCCTTTGTGCCCCAAATCCTCAAAGCCTTCAACCATATCTAAATATTTTGAATATTCTAAAAACGATTTAATTTTCATCTCATCAAATACTATAACACAATACTTTTCCTCATTTGACATAGTATTTAATTTATTTTTAATTTGTTTTAGCCAAAGAGAATTAAAACCGGGACAAAATTTTGAATTTCCAATCCACCTACGTATAGTTGTCTCACTTGGTAAAATAATTTGTTGGTATTTCCTAAGATATTTGTATGTAGTTGCAGATTTATAATATAAATTAATTGCAAAATTTTTTTCTGTTAATGTCCACGGTAACCTTGAATTATGTTTACGAAAAATTTGCATTTCTGCAATAACTTTAGAGCCTAAACTGGGAAATAACACTTCGTTCTTTAATTTACACAACTTAAATTTATTACGAGTCATTTGTATTTTCTTTTTCAATTTACAAATAGTGGACGATTTATTTTTTAACAAAATATTTTTTTTTTTAATTATTTCTTTTAAATTTTTTTCGCTCGTTTCTAAACTATATTTGGTAGGAAAAAGAACTTTTTTGCTTTATTTGTATATGTACTGATAGGAGAAGGCATATCTATAAACGTTTTAACCATTAAACTAGTTGATGGTGAACATTCAAAGTTTAAAATCGGTGAAGACGGAGATTTATTTAAAGTAGCCGGAAGATGTGGAGATTCAATTGGCGTTCTTTGAGATTTTTTTTTATACGTCTTCAGTGGTGTTTTTACGTGTAAGTTTGGCGATTCAGGATTATAATTTTGGTTTGGCAATGCATTTACTAAAACATTAGTTACAGGAGATGTATTAAATTCGGATGAATCATATTTCATTGGAATTGCAGTTAATTTTAGTCGTTGCTGTGTGTTAATATTATTATAATCCGTGGGTTTGAAATGCAAATGGCAAACATGACGGTTATTTAGTTGTTCGAAACTCAAATCAGCGAGTAAGATATTACCTAAGAATTAAAAAAAAACATATTTAAATGACCGATTGAAGTTAGTATTTTTATAAAACTCGTCAAAATACGTATTAATTAATATCAATATAATTATATAAAAATAAAATCGGGAACTCGCTCTGTTGTACAGTAGGGGTAGAGGGTAGAGTGGACCTCGATTCAGTTAAATTTGAATGCAATGATAGGTATCATTGTATACGAAAAACGATTCTGAACGGAGATGATTTGTCAGTCTAGGATATATTATATTTAAATATTGTCATATAATATTCTATATTGAAACAAATTCAAACATTTAAGTAAAAGTCTCAAGCTCCTACGTTTGGTAATTTTTTTAAAAATACAAAAATCGAAAATTATTTAGTAGTAAAACGTTATTTTACACGTGTATTTTTTATTTAAAATTTAAATTAAAACTTTAAACACTTGTAGAATTTTTTAAATTGAATAATCCTCAAACTTTTTTATAATTATTCTAAGCTTAACTTATGGACAACATAGTATTACATTTTCAATTCTTAGCTTTTGATAGTAAAATATTTATAAATTTTTAACTACCAAATAGTGAAAAATTTTCATGATTTTGAAGAATTGTTGTCAATATTTGAGCTTCAAATGCTAATAAAAAAAAATTGTGCCTATGTATTTTTATAATTTTTTAATGAAAGTTAGAAAAATTTATGTGGACCCTCCTATTAAATTTTCAAGTAATTTGTTTGTCACATTCTCACTGTCTCGTGATTAAATTATTATTAATTTTTAAATAATCAAAAATTAGTTAATCAATAGTTGCGCCAATGTCCTGGGGCCTAGGCTGACAGATTGTCTCCATTCAGATTCGTTTTTCATCGTATACAATGATTTATTATTGAACTCAAATTTAACACATCTATCACAGTAACAAACTCAATAACGAGGCCTACTCGACATAATTATAGCTGAGCTACGTCCCTGGTATTATTTTTCTAAAACCGAAATTATAGGAAAACGTTAGGTAGTGTTTTTGACGGATTTTATATAAATTTGAATTTCAAACGTCTAATTTAAATATATTTATAAAATCTTAAGTTATAAAAAATTATTCCGTAAAATAAACGTTTTCAAATTATTAATAATTACAACAATATAACTTAACTAACCTGATAGCTTAACCCATTCTTTTGCCCTGGTTTGATATTTTGGGAATCGGAATAGTTTAAGATTATCTTGTGTTCTTTTACTTTTACCACAACCAAAAAACATACATTTGTTTCCTTTTGTTGTCATGATTAAATTGTGAACAATACAATAAAATTCAAGTGGAATAAATCAATAAAATAGGATTTAAAAATGTATGAGTGGTGTCATAAGTTGCTGTTGTCACTGTCACATTATTTGTGAACGTGATCGGGAACTATAATTGTTTATAGATTCTAACTAATAACATAATAATAAATTGATTAAAAGTCGTAGTGTTTGGGATATTAATATAAAATTATACAATATAGATTTATTTTTAGACGCGCAGCCGGCAGACCGAGCCGATTGTGATCGAGCGGCATCGTGTTCTCTCGCTGGACAAAGTATATACGCATTATGATGAATGCCAAAATATAAACTTTGAAATTCTATATCTATGTCTATATTGACAAAACAATTTGCGCTATCTGTAGACGTATTGTTCAATTAAATTATCGGTTTCCATATCGCCCATGCCTATGGGCTATCTATGTATATTTAATCTATGCTATAACCTATTTAAGGAGGCCGCAGCATGCGTAGTTTTCATGCGGTTTACACTAATCACTAATAAGCCATCGATAGTTATATCAGTCGATGAGTTATCGGTCAGTGATAATACTAATAATACTCAATGATATTATCAATGGTAATAATGTTTATAAACAATAAAAACCACTTACCAAAAACTAGTAAACATTTGCAACATTTTGCAGCTGCAGCTGCCGCCTGCCTGTATAGAAATATTGTGTTATCACTTATCAGTTATCATTCCAAATATTTCATTTGTGTAATGTGAATATGATTACCTATTTACAAGTATAAAGTAACTTTATTGTCTTTATTTTAATTTTTTTAAGTCTGTGATTTATTGTGGTAATTTATTATTTATAATGTCACCCAAAAGAAAATATGCTTCTGGATATGAAAAAAGAAAGTTGAAAAACAAACGTGAAGAAATTTTGTGAAAAAGTTAAGCGGTTCACTATCAAAATTTGTTATCTGCTCTTCCTCTGAAACTGTGGTGCCCAAAAATAAAACAGAAGGACCAGAAGGTAATCATAATGATATTTCATGATTCATAAACAAACTGTTTATGTGTACAGATAAACAAAAAATAATAATTTATGCAGATCTTGATGTATCGATCAGTATCGATGATCCTGAAGCTGAAGCACTAACAGATGATGCAAATGACAATAAAAATACCTGTGAGTGTACTACTTTATATGTCTATTATGTTTAATATGTTAACTACCTATTACATGTTAGTAAATGTATTTAATTTTGGGTATAGGTATCATAGATGTCAATGTTGAAAATATTAGTGAACTTGATGAGACTGTCGAGACTGGAGATGGCATTGTTAATAATTCAAATAATGAAAATAAAAATAAATTAGCAAGTTGTAAGTTAACTTAAACTCATACATACTATACTTTAGTCATAACCAATTACCATTAAATTACCTAATAAATTTATGTTCCTTGTCATATCTTATTAGATACATGTATTGTGATTAATTATTTTTACTTTAATTGTTTTAATGGTTTTTATTTTATTTGTTATTGTATCTTATGAATGATAAAAATGTGTTTTAACAATTTATAATTAAACTAACACAATTATTCTAATATAATATTTGGTTAAATGTACCGTAAAATGGGGTGAATAGGAACATAGAGGCGAATAGGAACAAATTTAGAAAAAAATGTTGTTATCCATGATAATAACTTGAATTTTCAACTTTTTGTGATTGTAACAATTTTAGTTTGTTACAAATGTCGTTTGGATCACTTTGATCGTACTCGTTATTGATAAGATTTATTTTACCTCCAACAATTACGCATTATCATACATGTGACAAATGTTATCATTTTTGTTTTTATGAAAAACATTATCAGATTTTCATTTACACACTCAATGTAAGTACTTGAAAACACATTATTTGTATAGTTATGATATATTAATATAGATCTGCAACATTCAAAACGAATAAAAACGTTTTTTTTGGTACTTATTGTTATCTAAAACATGTTGACTACGTTTTTAGTATGAATTGGGGTGAATAGGAACACACATTATTTTATGTTTTGATTTTATAATTTATCAACATGCCTCGAAAATATATTAGAACTGTACGTCAAAAGCCATTAGCCAAGTATACACCAGAACAAATTGATGCTGCATTAGGTGATATCGATGCCGGACTGACGTATCGTAAGTGTTCTGATAAACATAATATTCCCGTTACTGTGTTACATAGACACAATACATTTAGAAAAGCTAATATAGGTAAACATTTAAAGAAACAAGGTGGTCAATGTGCTTTGTCTGAGTCGGTAAAAACATTAATAGTCGAACAACTAATAACTTGTTCTTCGTGGGGATATCCTCTAAGCGTTATAGACTTAAGATTTATTGTAAAATCGTATTTAGATAGGAAAGGTAAGACTGTCAAAAAATTTAAAAATAATATGCCTGGACCCGATTTTGCTCTTTCTTTTATCAAGCGTCACAGACAAATGTTAAGTCAAAGATTATGTCAGAATATTAAACGGGCCCGAACTCAAGTTTCAAAACAATGTATAAATTCGTATTTCGATAATTTAGAAAAATCGTTAAATAATGTGCCGCCAGAAAACATCATAAACTATGATGAAACAAATCTTACAGATGATCCTGGTAGAGCAAAAGTCATTACTAAAAGAGGCTGTAAGTATCCGGAAAGAGTTATGAACTCGAGCAAAGCATCAACTTCCATAATGTTTGCTTGCACTGGTTACGGGGAACTCCTCCCACCATACACTGTGTACAAAGCATTGTATTTGTATGACTCGTGGATTGTCGGTGGTCCCCCGAAATCGAGATATAACCGTAGTAAATCGGGGTGGTTTGATTCACAATGTTTCGAAGATTGGCTCATAAAAGTGGTAATACCGTTTGTAAAAAATAAACCAGGGAAAAAAATCTTAATAGGTGACAACCTTTCGACTCACTTGACAATAGAAGGAATAAGAATGTGTTCTAAATATAATGTAGAGTTTGTATTTTTACCACCTAATTCAACCCATCTAACACAACCACTGGATGTCGCTTTTTTCCGTCCGTTAAAAATAGCTTGGCGTAAAATTTTAACAATATGGAAGTATGGAGCTGGTAGTAAGGAGTCAAGTGTCCCTAAAGAACAATTTCCGAAACTATTGAACAATTTAATGGATGCAATTAAAGAAAAACAAATTGTAAATATACAATCTGGATTTAAAAAGTGCGGAATTATACCCATGAATAGGGATTCTGTTTTAAATATGTTACCTGAAGATGGACCTGACTGTAGTAATTCTGATAGTGAAATAATTAATGATTCGTTGGTATCAATTCTTAAAGAAATGCGATACCCATCCACTCAACAACAAACAACAAGAAAAAAACGTAAGCGACTTGATGTTGAACCTGGTAAGAGTGTCAAATTAAAAGAGAGCAGTGATGAAAGTGAAATGGACGAAGACGAAGTTGTTTTAAGTAATGACGAAAATAATTATTCAAAAGATGAAGACGATGTTATACGTATAGAATCAGATTGGAATGGATCGGATGAAGACGATGAATCACCAACGACCGAGTTATTAAGCAATATTACAAACCTAATAGGTGTTTATTCATTTAGTAATCTTAAAGTTAACGATTGGATTGTTGGTGACTTTAAAAATTGTTCAGAAGCAAAACAATGTTCATCAAAAAATACAAAATTTATTGGAAATGTTTTAAAGGTAAAAGGAAAAAAAGTATACGGATCATTTTTAAAATATCGTCCTACAAAAATAGATTCTGGAAAGATTTTTGTATTTCCTGAAAAAGAAGACCTGTGTTGGCTAGAATTTGAACATATTATAGGCACTGTAAAGCATCCGCAACTTCAAAGAAGGGGTGACATGAAGTTTATGGTTGATTATAACGAATGGTAAAAGTATTAAGGTTTAAATTAGTTTTATTTAATGTTTTATAATTTGTTACCTACCCTAAAAATTAATATGTTCTTATTAAAATAAGTTTTAAAACTCGAATTAAAATCAAGACTGATTTGTCAAAGGTATGACTATTATATTTTGTTTTTATTTTATACTATAATTAATAGTTTTATATTTTGTTATTTAATATACTGTTAATAGAATAACTTTTGAATCTCGAATTAAAATCAAGACTGATTTGTCAAAGGTATGACTATTATATTTTGTTTTTATTTTATACTATAATTAATAGTTTTATATTTTGTTATTTAATATACTGTTAATAGAATAACTTTTGAATCTCGAATTAAAATCAAGACTGATTTGTCAAAGGAATGACCATTTCATATTTTGTTTTTATTTTATTATAACACCTATTATATTGTATTATGTTCATAAGTTTTTTTTAAAAATATAAATTAAGTTCCTATTCACCATTCGTAATTTATAAAAGGAATATTAATCATTTTTAACGTATGTTCCTATTCACCCCATTGCTGGGTCAATAGGAACACGTTTTTGGAAAAATATATAAAAATAAATATTGAACTTAAATTTTATAAATAGTTCTAAATATATTCATGTGTGTGTGGGTTTTCTAAAACCGTTTTCAGAATACGAAAACTATAAAAATTGTGTGCACAATCTTAAAAAAATCGTTAAAACCGTTCCTATTCACCCCATTTTACGGTATGTTATTGTGTAATGTTTGTCATGTTATTTGTTTATTTGAAGTTGTATTATTATTGTTGTGTACTAAATACTAATAGATTTCTTTTTGTGTATATAATTTATTGACATATAGAATAAGTCTTATATGTTTATTGAAAAACACAAATTCAATATAAATTATTATACGTTATGAGAATAGAACAGCCTCAATTAAATGTAAGTTCACTTTAATTTGCATTATAATAATTGTTATTGAATTGTACATGTATGGTTTGTATTATTATTATTGAATAGTGCGTGTATGGTTTATTGTTTTGTAATTGGTGTTTTAAACGTACATTTTTATGTTCTTTTTTTAAATGTTTTTTTATTTTATAAATAAAATTTGTTATTATTTTACTTACCATTTATTTTATATTTTAATAGTTGATGAAGTTGATAGTGTTAATGTAGAATATGAAGACTATAGCTTATATTCGACTAATATTAGTCTCTGGCCGAACATTTTAAAAGACAGTTTTAGAGAATACTTTATTTTAAATCCTCCAAAGCAAAATATGAATAGAATTGAGAATTCAAAAAAGTTTTTATATGGAAATTGGCGATCACTTAATGCTTCTCACTTTTATTATACTACTAAAAACCAACAAAAAATTAATAGACAATGGCTAGTATATTCAGAAGAGTGTGCAAAATTGTTTTGTTATATTTGTAAACTTCTTAATTCTAATGATAAAAGACAACTCTGCCAATCTGGTTTAGATGATTGGGTGCATATTTCAAAACGTCTTGCTGAACACGGAAACTCTATGGAACATAGAAATGCTGTATGTACTTTATCAATTCGTGCATCCACCTTGAAACGAATTAATCAGGAAATAGTATTACAACACAATAAATAAGTCGAATATTGGAGAAATGTTTTAATAAGAGTTATTGAAGCTATCAAATTTATTTCAATTCGAGGATTGCCATTTTTTGGCGATGATGAGAAACTGAATTCTGATCATAATGGCAATTTTCTTGGTATTTTAGAACTGATAAGTAAATTTGATCCTTTCCTTGAAAATCATCTTTCTCAGTTTGGAAATAAAGGCTCAGGAAATGTAAATTACATATCTTCATTTACTGTACGACAAATAGTTGATAAAATGGCATCTAAAGTTTTAAACCATATTGTGACAGAAATTAAAAAAGTAAAATATTTACGGGATTAACTGTCATATATCTTAAGATATGTTAATGAAGAAGGTGAAGTATTAGAACGATTTATTATATTTCAAAATATATATAGCCATACTGCAGAATCGTTAACAACCCATATAGTTTCTCTTTTAAAAGAACAGAATATTAGCATCAACAATTGTATTGGGCAATCATATGACAACGCGTCAAACATGTCGGGAAAATATTCAGGGCTGCAAACACGAATTAAACAACTCTCTCCTAAAGCAGAATATGTTCCCTGTGCTGCTCATTCCCTAAACTTGGTTGGTATTTCAGCAGTTGAGTCTTGTTTAGAAGCTGTAAATTATTTTGGAGTGGTACAATCGCTTTATGTTTTTTTTTCTTCATCTCCTCGCAGATGGGATTTATTAAAAGAGCAGTTAAAATGTAATAAAACTCCATTAACATTGAAATCAACACCCAACACTCGTTGGTCAGCTGACGTTAATGCAGTTAAAGCTCTACGGTTGGGATATAACGAAATATTGACTGCACTATCAAACATTTATAGTGATGATAATCAAAATTTAACAACGCAATATGAAGCCAAAACACTTTACGCAAAGCTTAAACAAAAGGAAACTGGTATCATGGCCATTATCTGGCATGAAATTCTTCAAAGAATTAACAAAGTTAGCATGGATATTTAAGTATCCACTACAAATTTATCTTCTATTGTTCCATTGTATACTTCATTAATTACATTTATTAATGACGTAAGAAATAATTTTCAAAACTATAAAAAGGAATCAATTAATTTAAATGTATTGCCTGATTATACATCAAAAAGAAAAAAACAACATACTAGAAGTAAGTGTTTATATGATCCAAATAATCCAGCTATAAGTTTATCTGCCGAAGAAAATTTCATTTACAACACTCATTATGTAATATGTGACAAATTAATTACTGAATTGAGAAAAAGAAACAATGCTTATGAAGAATTAGAAAAAAAATTTGGTTTTCTCTTTAATGATATGGACAGATCAGAAATACAAAAATGTTCTAAAAATATATTGGATACATATTCAGATGATTTAGATTCTGATAATTTTGAATGTGAACTAATTCAGTTTCAAGAGTTGAAAAAGTCATTTCTCGGTAATAATTTTTTTCAAGATCCCCATTATTGTTTGAAATATATTCAAAGAATGAATATTCGCCATACTTTTCTCAACTTTTCCCAACTTGGACATTATATTACAAATATATTTATCAATGCCGTGCACGAATTATAGTAGTGAACGTTCATTCTCTGTACTCAAACGTATAAAAAATCGAATGCGCTCTACTTTAACATAAGAAAAACTGGACTCTTTATCATTACTGGCAATCAACCATGATGTTACTAAACAGTTAACATTTGAAGACAGAATTGCTGAATTTGCAAAAAAAAACAAGAAAAAAATGTTTATTATAATTAAATAAATGAATTGAACTTTTTATTGTTAAATATGTACCTATTATTATTTTTTTACATTTTTTGTTAAAAAAGGCCCCCAAAGTTTATAGTGCACAGGGCCCCTATTTCACTAAATCAGGGCCTGCCATTAATATTTGCTTTGCTTCCTAATAAAACTATTGAAACGTATAAAAACATGTTTAAAATAATTATTGAAAAGTGCAATGAATTTGGTTTATTATTTATGCCCAATTTGTTTGTAGTAGATTTTGAACAAGCAATCCATAATGCGATCAATGAAATGTTTCCATTATGTAAAATAATAGGTTGTAGATTCCATTTATCCCAATCATGGTATCGCAAAATACAACTGATTATAGATCTGAAACAGAAATTGGAAAATGGCTTCGTAATATATTTGGTTTAAGTTTTTTAAATGCAGTTGAAGTTGGCGAATCTTTACAGATGATTTTATGTCAACTATCCCAGAAAATCACGCTGTTCAAGAATTTAGTTGACAGTTATATTTCTGACGAAGGACTTTTTCCGACTCATATTTGGGCTTTAGATACGATTTCTAGTCAAAGAACTACAAATGCATGTGAGTCGTTCCACGCGAAGTTCAATAAATCATTTTAATCACTACATCCAAATAAATTTGTATTTATTGATGTTTTAACACAATTACAAATCGATACCTATACCTATTTTAATGCAGAACACTGACATAAGATCATCTACAACACGGTATCAGGAAAAAATAAATAATATTGCAAAATATATTGACTAATCCCGCCTTCGATAATCCAACACTACAATTCTTGTTGGAAATACAGTATGCTACATGAAATCGGTAAAAATCGCTTTATTTCAGAACACCTTAATTTAGTCGTATCAGTTATCAGCATTTAGCATAGTAATTGTAAATATAAACCCATAGTTATCACTTATCAGTTAAATTTATATAACAATTATTTTCAAAATGTTATTTAAATTTAAAATTTTTTATTTGTATTTGTTGTTTAAGTATATTAAATTTTGATTATACCCAGTATTTGTTGAATAAACGTTAGAATGAACTCGAATAATGAAGTTTTAGCTGCTGTTGCTACAAGCATAGCGACTTTTATTCAAACGAATGAAACAGAAAAACAGTTGGAAGAATGTTTGTTTCCGATTTCTGAAATTAATGATATATTTGTATTATATATTTTGAATATTCTTAACAAAAAACGAGCTATTAGTAATTTTGATTTAAGACAAAACATTAGTGGGTATATTAAAACTGTTTATAATCAAACCCCTTCAGAATTTCGATTCCATTTCCGCTTAACACCAACAGAATTTGATGTTAGTATTTACATAGGTATTTTAATGTGTTTTATAGTATGTATGTTTCATAGAATAATGTTAAATTTGTAATTTTTTATAGCAAGTATTACTCAAATTACCGAAAAAACCATTGCCTTGGACTATCTTCACTTAAACCAGATTTAAAATTGCTATTAACTCTCTGGATTATAGCTAATGAAAAGGAAACATTCAGAAGTGTTAGTAATCGGTTTGATGTTAGCGAGTCTACCGGCCTACCGCCCATGGAATATTGGGTTTTGGTTAGCTCAACTAATTATCAATGCATTTTATGATTCCATTCCAAATAACTGGGAAATAACTTTGGCACAACAGTTACAGCCAATAGCTACTTTTTCTCCATATTCAAATCCAAAAAGCATGCATCCCAAGTTTGGGTCTTATAGTTCAATGGATTGAACAACTGAAGTAAAATTATAAATTTAAATTGTTGTCTTTTGATAATCACTATAGTTCATACAATAATAGTAATTTTCTTTAGACCATGTTACACCTTTTGCATACCACAAATTATGGAAGATACATTTTAGCTGACTATAAAAATAATGATGGGTTTCTTTCTGATGACTCACAAAATTTACTAACTCAACTATTAATCAATCATCTTTTTCAGGATAATAGCAAGTACAGTCATAATTTTAGTTTCAAAAAATTTTTTTAATGTTTTTTTATTTGTTTAGTTAATGCATATATTTGTATACCTATTATTTTATATTATTAATTATTTCAGAGGAACTGATTTTTTCTTTAGAAAAATTGCAGATTTAATTGTTGAAATTTTTCCAAAATAACAAAAGGTATGTATAATTAAAATGCATTATAATTTAAATCTGTAGTATGATAAATTGCTCATATTTTTTTAGAGCATTTATTTTATACCAGCTAAATCAGAAGGGCATCAACAAACACATGCTAAAGGAAAGCTTATTGAGCGTTAGAAGAATGTTGCTCGACGATTAAGAACCATTGGAGCTATTAAGTTTGAAAGATATAATAAAAAATCAGCAGAAATAGTGACCAACAGCTCTCCCATTATGTATACTGTAGGTATATACTGTTGTATAATATATTAATGTATATTTACAGATGAAGTATGTACTGCAAAGAAATGGCTAGAGACTGATGGACTTAATGCCGATTTTCAATTGGTAAAACAAAACTGGGCTTTAACTTATGATATAAGAAGAAAAGAGAATTTAGATTCACATGACCGTTTTTTATCAAATATTTTTTTGACTTGGCAAATTTTGCAAGGCCCAAAAGGATAGATCTAGTAAGATTTTATTTTAATTTTCATGTTATGAATTAATTTTTGAATAATATTTATATAATATTTTTCATTAGATTATTGAAGATTTCAAAATCGCTTTTCCTGATACTCATTCCTTGTATTCAGAATGGAATGACTTTTTGAATGTACGGGAAACATTTTCAAAACGCTTAATTGATATTCGGAGAAGTTCTATTAAAGATAAAAATGCTCAGGCTCTTCTATGTAAATTAGATACTGCTTGCTTAGATGGAGATGAGTTTTTTAAAGTTAATTAATTTTTCCACATAGATGACCTAATATTTAGATTAACCCTACAATGAACATTACATTATTATTAACATAGTATTCTTAAGTAATTAAAAGAACAGTATTTTATACAAATTTGATTTTTCTTGACAAATATATAAGGGAATAAAATTAAAATAATAATTACAAATAAATAAAAAAAAATAATAAATTAAAATATGCACCTTTGAGAAAAAATAAAATGCCTAATACAAAAAAAATTAGTGTTCATAAAAAAAAGTATTTATTGTTTCAAAGCAAGTAGATAATAAATTACTAATTAGGACTGATTTCACAGTTACACATTTGTAATAGAATATAACAGGTAAAGCATGACGCTACCTGGGAGAAACTTTTTGATAACACTACTTAAATGATTTATACTAACAACTAAATGTATGAATATTTTTGTTAATTGTTTTCAGATACAAGAACATCGAATATAATTAAAATAATATTGATACCATTTCTTGTACCTACCAAAACACAAATAAAAAATAACTCCAAATCTAACTCCAAATTTTGGAAACCATCATTATCAGAATCAGTCTCTGCGTTTGCTACACATGTGACTGTAAGTTTAAAATACAATTTTAGCCTAGTGTTCTAACTATATTAAAAATTATTGTTATATAATTAATGGACATTTTTTTCAGAACATGATAAAATTTCAAGAGGATTTGACACAAAGGCAAGATAGATATTCACAATATGGATCCTCAATTCAGCCATTTATCACCTTTGTTGGTGAAGATATTCAATCCATACACACATGTTATGTCCGGGTAAACCAAAAATTTTGGCATTTTGAGTGTCCTCTTAAGGCTTTAGAGGTTTGTTTCAAATCATATTTTGTGTTTCATTGCATTTATCCAAAAAAATGTTATGATTCGTGGTTGATTATACAAAAGCATTTATTTAAGTTGAATACAGAGTATGATAAACAAACTTCTATCACAACTACAGTAGCTGTCAAAATGCAATCATTTGAAGTACCTACAATTAATTAAATTAAGTATATATAGTACTTAACTATATTTAAATTTTTCATTATTTTTAAACCCTAAGTTGATATTTATATTTAAATTTATTTTATTAAAAATTATTAAATATCTAAGCATTTATAAATTTAAAATATAAAAATGTTTGTTTGTTTCATATGCTCTTCAGAATTTTCTTCTATTACCCAACTTATGTTACATTTTTAAATGTATCATAATCTGAGCAAAAAATATATGTACAAATGTAATCAACAAGGCAGTATTAGGGACTTTGATGGTTCAGAAAAATTTAGACAACATTTAAAAAGAGTTCATTCAATACCTGACGTAATCCATCAATTTTCTTTTAATGATAATTGTCAAACTTCAGATATTCCTATTTTTGATGATACTACTCCTGTCTTAAATTTTTCTGAAGAAGTTGTAAATACTACTAATACTAGTGATGGTAGTATACACTTTGATGATGTCATAGGTATAAATAAAATTAACTATTTTTATAAATCTTTTGAAGATATTGTGAAGAATTGTGCATTACAATTCATAACAAATTTATACACAAAACCTAATGTTACTGAATCTCTAATGCAAGAAATAGTTGACGGGGCATCAGAATTATTCTCTTCTGGAATTATATTCATTTAAAAAAATAAAATAATGCCTCATTTATTTAATAATTCTAATAAAACTGAAAAAGCTGAAATTGAAAAAATGTTTACTGTCTTAGAAAATCCATATTCAGAGTTTAGGACCGAGTATCAGCTTTTAAGTATTTTGAAACAAATAATTTATTTTCTAAACCAAAAACAGTTGTTCTTGAGTATGTAAATCAGCAAAAAATTGTGTCTGGGGTTGAGCGTCAAATTATGGTACAGGTTCAAGGTCATTTATTTCCAATTAAAGATAATCTTAAAAGATTTTTTGAGTTACCTGGTGTGTATGATGCAGCTAATAAGTTTATTTCATATTCAGAAAATTCTAATTTACTATCATCATTTATAAATGGACCACTTGGAAAAATATTAAAAAAAACTTTCCAAATAAAATAATTTACCCAATTTTTTTATATTTTGATGATGCTGAGATGGGGAATCCACTTGGTGCATATTCAGGTGTACACAAAATGGGATGTGTGTACTATACTATTCCGGCCATACCTCCCGAATACTTGTCAGCCTTGGAAAATATTTCACCGGCATTTCTATTTCATTCAACAGATCGAGGAGATCACAAATTTAATAATAAAACTTTATTTTCTTCTCTTATAACGGAACTTATAGACTTGCAAGAAAATGATATTTCTATTTGTGTAAATTCAACTAATATTACTATACATTTTGCTCTTGCATTAATTTTAGGAGACAATTTAGGCCTTAATTCTATTCTAGGATTTGTTGAAAGTTTCTCCGCAAACTACTATTGTCGTACATGTCGTTCCCCTAAAAGTCAATTGCAAACCATGCTTAAAGAATCCGTTGATTCAATTAGAAATAAAGAAAATTATGAATCAGATGTGCAAAAAACCAATATTTCAGAAACTGGTATAAATTCATATTGTGTTTTCAATGAAATTCCTAATTACCATGTTACTGTTAATATGGTGTGTGATTTCATGCATTATGTATTAGAAGGAGTCGCACGATATGAAAATGGCTCTTATAATTAATTACTTGATAGATCATAAATATTTTACACTTGAAAATTTAAATAATCGATTAATATTATTTGAGTATGGAGTTACTGAGTGTAAAAATAAACCATCAACAATTAGTAAAACCAATCTTAATAATAATTGTATAGTCATATCAGCTTCTGAAATGTTATGTTTAGTACTATATTTTGGACTAATTGTTGGTGAATTGGTGCCATTAGACACTAAAATCTGGGAGTTATATATTAGCCTGAGAAAAATAGTTGATATTTGCTGTGCTCGAGTTTACAACGTGAATGTGCACTTCAATTAGACTCATTAGTTTCTGAACATAATAAATTGTATTTATTTTTTTCTAATAGCTCCCTTAAACCTAAATTTCACTTTTTAACACATAATGGTCGCTTACTTCTTAAAAATAGTCCTATTTCACTTACTTCCTCATTAAGATATGAAGCAAAAAACACAAAGTTTTAAAGGCATATGCCAAAACTATACCATGTAGAATAAATTTTGGACATACTCGTACATTATCACACAAACTTCAAATAGCAATGATTCATCGTTTTCTAGTTCAAAAAGGGCTGGAACTAGATTTAAAAATGGGGGCGTGTTTAAAAATTATTACTTCTGAACATTTCAATAACGATTTTTTTAATTTATTAGCTAATGAATTAAAAAGTGATACATTTTCAGTTCCATGGGTCAATTTTAAAGGAGTTAAATATAAACCTGGAATGTTATCAATAATCGATATTGATTTAAACGGTTGTATTTTTAACAGTGGGTTTCGATAGCCATTTTTATGCCTATGAAATTAAAAAATATAATGAAAGAGAATCTAACCTTATTGGTTGTTATTTAAAAGATTTAAAATTTTCTACCCCAACTATTCTTTGTGTTCTTGGAAATGGTAAGTTATATGCAAGTTTATGATATGCATTATAAATAATTATTTATGATTCCTATTATCTATGCAGCCAGGTAGGTTGCTTTAAGGCTACAAACTAGCTTTACTAGGTAGGTACCTATTTGTTTATTATGTATTACGTTTTTATTATATTATATTTTTAAAATTTACATTAATATTGTATGAGTAAAATTTTAATTTGAAAAATTATATATGCTTATGTACTGATTTATTTATATGGAATAAAGCAAACTGTTAATTTTTTATTTACGGCTTGATTTGTGTTGTCAAAAATGCAAGTATCCATATTATGAATATATAATATATATTATATACCTATACTAAATGTAATATGTATAATATTATATAATGGAGATATGCTGTATGCTGGTTGAATGGACCAAATCCTTTTTTCTATATATATATATATCAGTGCACATATATTATAATTATAATTATACTGGGACTACACTAATGATGGATTTGATTCAACATCAGGATGTTGTCATTTTAACAATTTGATAATAAATTCTAAAGTTAAATTAGCTTTTGTTGATACAAATTATATTACTATTTATTAGTGTTATTTCTACAACAATCTTCAAATTTCAAATTTACACCTAATGGGCTATTTTTAACATTTAATAGTTGTTATTTCTACATTTAACTATAGTAGTAACTAATTGTTTCAAAGTTAATGTGACTGTTATAATACTTTATTTTAACATTATACTATGGTCAAAACGAATTAATTAAGTGTTTATTCTACACTTGACGTTTAAGTGACGTGTAGGTGTTGTATCAACCTCAAACTCGTCTAAGCTGGAAAATAACGTGCAAATGTGTATAATATTAACACCATTTAGTATTAAACCGACTGCAATTTTCTGTGTGTAGTTCATCATTACTACCACGCCATATGACCGCTGGCGACCATAAATGCATTTGGTTTTATATTATTAACTTTTCTATGGCGCTACAATAATGCACTAAAATAAGGACCGTGGCGTAACGGGAATCATTACAATTTTTTTTTGATAGAATACCTTTTTTTCAATTTTTTTTCTATTTTTTCAAATATTTGGGTATACAAATTTAGAATACATTGAAAAATATTCTTGGCGTAAAACAAATACCAATTGAATGACCGTCGGCGGCCATGTGGCAGTCAACGTGTTAAGATGGAGTTACTTTCAAAAAGTTAGTACAATATGATGAACTTGTTGAAAATGGAATAATTGAGCAACATCCAGAATTTACTAAAGAAATTGATGAAGTTACATTATATAATCCGAATGAATCAAATTGCAATAAAAATTCAAGTGAAGGTAACTATCAATTACAATATATTTTAGTAAATTTTGTTTTTATAAACATTATTTTTTCATTAGAATTTATATGGACGAAAAAACTTGTAAATGAATTAATTCAACTACGAATCGATATGGATGGTATGTTTCAACGGCCAAAAGTTAAAAAAATTAATATATGGGCTAAAATAGCTACCATAATAAACTCCACATTCTCTGTGAAAGTCACTGCAGAAAAATGTGATATAAAATGGCGTAACTTATGGCAAACATACAAATTCAATGTTAAAAAAAGTAACTCAACTGGACGTGATGCAATTATTTGGGAATACTTTGATATCATTAATGAAAAATTTGGTACTAAAGCTAATGTTAATCCTCCACCTTCAACTATAGTTGGAACATCTAACATTTCTGAAAATAATGTGCAAACTGAAAATGATTTAACGTCAACTATTATTGGAACACCTCACAACAATGCAAACAATGCTGAAGTCTTGACCAACAAAAAAAAAAATTTTAATCAAGTCATGATAGTTTTATGCAAGGTTTTATTAATTTAAAAAAAGAAGAAATGGTAAAACTTGAAGAAAAACAAAAAAAATTATTAGATGTAAAAAAACAAGAAATGGAGGCCTTGCAATTAATGGCACAAGCACTTGCTAAATTGGCAGGTCTTCCTGCCAACGAATAAAAGAGAGTTTTTAAAATACTTGCAAGTTACTAAAATTACTAAATTTGTAACAAGATGTTATTTTTTATTTTATTGTATGTTATATATAATTTAATGTTAATTATTTTCTAATTAAAGCATACAATTTAAAATATTTATGATTTTTAAATATATTTACTTGGTTGTGACTAATTATATTTTACTCATAAGACTGAAAAGTTGGTACAAAGATGATATTTTTATTTTTTTTTAATTTATTTCAATTTTATAGCATGTTATATAATTAATAATTTTGTGGTTGAACAATAAAGTTTAAAAGATTTAAATAAATTGTAATAGAATATTTTTTATTTTCAAATATTGTTATACAAATCAGTGGCAATAGCTTCACGAATGTCATCATAATTGTTCATATTCAACTCATAGATTTCATCTGTAATATGGACTTCTTCGTCTGAATAATATTCATTTTCATCAACTAAAATACATATGTTTTATATTTAAACATTATTTTATAATTTATCAAATTGTATCGTTTGGTTACCTGAAGCTTTACAAATATTATGTAATACAGCAGCTGCAACAGCTGTATGAGATACTAAAGCATAATCTAATGATTCAATCCCTTTTAACCTTCTGAATCGTCCTTTAAGATAGCCAAAAGTCTGTTCAATGATGACTCTTGTTGATGAAAGTACGGTGTTAAAATGTTTTTGTTTTGGTTGCATTAGACAATTATTTCTGTATGGCTTTAGTAAATAATCTGTTAGAGGATATGCTGAATCCCCAAGAATATAATGATTTTTAGGAATTAAGTACTCTGAATTTTCTGAAAGTTTTTGATATAAGGGACTATTGGACCACACATAAGCATCATGACAAGATCCGGGATACCCCACAAACACATCAATGAATTTTCCTAAAATAGTTTGTACACATTTAATTTTAAAATTGTATATTATAAAATAGGTAGTGATAGATATACTATAACACAATATAAAAATAATAATATATGTGTTGGGTACATAATAACATTGAGTATAGATAGTATAGAGGAACAATGTATATAAAATATGGCCTACGCTTCCGGGGAGGCGGCTAATAGGTGGCGCTTTAAAAAATTTGTCGCGGAGGCGAAAACAATGTATTAATTCTATATACTAATAATTATTGTACACTATCGCCAGCGTCAAATAAATCATTTTAATAATTACATAATATAATATCTATGTATATCTATGTTCATTATATTAAACAAATAGTCCATGTGTATTCAAATATATATTAATTGTATGTCTCATCATCGTTACATTATACATATTCGTTAATGGTACTAATTTTTATAAAATATTAATATATTATTTATAACGTACATAATATAAATTATTATTTTATTACCTATATACATTTTTAAATTTTCATTGCATTCGTAAAAAAACAATGCCGGGTGGTACTTGTTCTTATTTCAACTGCACGAAAAACCGAACTAATAACAAAGGACTAAAGATGTTTAGATTTCCTATCGACAGTTCACTGTCTAGAGAATGGATACTTAATTCAGGTTGATAATTCATTAATACTTAAGGGGATTCGATACCTTGATTTTCTGTTTTTGTCTAATACACACGCATAATAGTATTTTAGACGTGTTTTTTGCCAAACATACCAATTGATCTAATGAAGCGATATAAGAATTCAGAAAACAGATTTGAAAGTCTACTTAAAAACGACCCAAATTTTTAATATTATCTTCCAAATTCCTACAAACGTTATATTGAAAGAGAGTATTTAAAAATTGTCGTATTTCAATTTATAGAGAAATTAAAATCAAAAATTCGGGAATGTCGATTTCAAGTACACTTGACGAAAAATTGAAATCTGTTTTTAGAATTATTATCGCTTCATTAGATTAATTGGTATGTTTGGCAAAGAACACGTCTAAAATCCTATGCCTTGCATGTGTTAGACAAAAACAGAAAATTACGGTATCGAATCCCCTTAATAATATTTAAATCATAATATATAGTATAATTATACTATATGTATACTATATACATATATGTTAATTTGTAAAACCATAATTAAATAGGTAAATCTAATTTTTAATTTTTAAGGAAATACTACTTTGGATTTGTTGTCTCCTAAAAAACTAAGAAACCGATATTTATGTGAAAATCACTTTCAAAATAAGTGTTTTACTAACCCTAATGACAAATCTCGTCTAAATTATGGTGCTTTACCAAAAAAGTATACAATGGCCACTGGTAAGGGAATATTTTAAAAATTGTTTTTATTATTTAAAAACAGTAGAAATCGTTATATTGAGGTTCAAATTATTTTTAAATTAATTAATTTAAAAATATTTGTATTATTACATACCTAAAATATATTTTATAAAATAATATAGTATTTTGAATAATTTCATAACGATCAGTGGCGTAGCCAGGATTTTTCAATGGGGGGGGGGGGTTTACGGTTTGGGTCTATACAATAGGTAGGTATACATAAAACATATCATTTTAAATTTTATTGTCTATTATTTAAAACATTTAAAGTCAAAAAATATTTTAACTACATTACAATTTACATCAACCGTAGTCTTCTTGTTTTGGTCGCTAATTTATTTAGGACATCATCGGGGTCTATCATTATATCACTGTGTATATTCATCAATGCCAAACCATTCAACCTATTTTCACACGTAGTGTTTCGTAAATATGTTTTCAATCTTTTTAATGTTGAAAAAGATCGTTCACTGCTAGCAGTTGTGACTGGGAGAGTTGCTAAAATCTGTAGAAGTTTGAAAGTAGAAGGGAAAATCGATATGTTACATTTTTGAAGAGCGTCGATAGCATTTTTTGGTAAATCTTCAGTTCCTGTAAATTTTTGTTTCCAAACTTTAATTTCACTCACAGCTGCTAACACACTGCAATCCAAATCACCTTGATACATCTCAACTAGCTGCTTAATTTTTTCTTCATTATGTACACTATTGGATGATGGTAAAATAAAGCTAAAATTTTCAATTACAGATCTATGAGATAAAAATCGATCATTTAATTGATTTAAAAAATGATCTACAAATGGAATGAATAAAGATATTCTGTAATAATCCTCAGGGAAATCAACCTGGACATTGCATCTGTTTTTTTGCTTGTTAGCTGTACGAGGAATAGATATTTCAATGTTTAAGGCATCACATTTAGATTTTACTTTATTAAATATAATTTTAAATTCATTTTCATCATTTAACCTTAGTTGTTTAATTATATTTACTACATCGTCAGCCGTTTGAATAGCTTCAACCAGATCTATATTTTTTGTCTGAAGAAACTTACTCAATGGTAAACTCAAACTCAACACGTGTCCCAGTATATAAGTTGCTAATATAAATTCTGGTTGTCTTATAGCACACAGCAATTGGTATGCTCCTGATGAAGCATCCTTATCAAGCCAAGTACAAACTTCTGATAAACTATCAACTATTGCATCAAATAATTCGAGGAAAATAATTATTGATTCATGTCTGTCTACCCATCTTGTTGGACATAACAGTTTCAAACGGCTATGGGTTGATGAAGAACATACACGTGCTATTGATTCAGATAAAACATTATTTTTTTTGGGGTATTTAAAAAAAACACAAACTTTTTGAATAGTTCCAGTACAATTTCTTATAGACTGAATACTACAAGCATCTGAAATAGCCAAATTGAGACTATGGGAACTACAGTGTATATAATGTGCGAGAGGATAATGTTTAGTAATATGAGCTTGGACTCCGTTGAATTGTCCACTCATGGACGCAGCCCCATCATACCCTTGACCACGTAGGTATTTCACATCAATCCCGATTTCTTCCAAATTTGTCAGAAGAGTAGTAGCTAATCCCTTTCCAGTGACATCACTAACAGGAACAAATTTTAAAAAATCTTCTCTCATTATCATTTTTGTTTTGTCTAAATACCTTGCACAAAGGGAAAATTGTTCAATACCAGCAATGTCTGTAGTTTCATCAGCTAAGACTGTAAAACATCTTGCACTATTTACTCTGTTTACAATTTGTTTTAGAATTATATCAAAACATACATTTATTATTTCATTTTGTATGTCTGCACTAAGATATGATGCATTTCGAGGAGCATTCTTTAAATGGTCAGCTAACTCTTTATCACCCCCTTCAACTCTAAAACGTAACAAAGCTCGAAAGTTACCATCATTAGTGCTGTGTTGTAAATCTATTGGTCCCGAATCCCTATGGCCTCTTAAGGCTATTCCTTGACGACCACACAGAATAATAGTTTTAATAATTGGTTGTATTTTCTTACAATTTTGTTGGATTTCCATTTTTAAACTATTATTTATCTGCACATCAATAGAATCTTTATTTTTATTATATACAGATAACAAATTGTCAGCATTCAAAACTGACATTTTATGGTAATTTGTATTTTCATGTTTATTGAACTCTTCAATAGCTTTTTTCCAATTTGAAAAATGTTCTAAAACAAGTTTTCCTAATTTTTGTTTTCCACGACCTCCTTCATTTTGATTAAATAACACACAATATTTACAAAACACACCATCTAACATCTTCGAATAACTTAACCATGACCATTTTGTCAACCAATTTAGTTGAAATTTTAAATTTCGCTGCCCGCTTTGAGGAAACTTAAAAGTACCATCGGGTTTCCAAATGGCCATTAGTAGTTCAGCACGTTTATTTGAGTTATTCTACAATAAAAGCAATAGAAACGTGCATAAGAATAAGTAACTATCTACTAAATAATAGAGTATTCAAATAGAAATAGTATTTATGAAGCATATGGTTGATAATAATATAGTTTAAATTCCATAATAATAATTAATAAATAATATCAAGAACCCCATTTCAAAGCTTAAATCATCCATGAAAAGCATAGTTTTTAAATGATAGAATTTAATAGCAAAGCTTATACCTAATAATAAATATTAAAGAAGTTATAACATGCCAGAATGTTGCATAGTGCATAGATAGAAAATAAGCATAAAGAATAAGAAAGCAACAACTACTTTGAGTAGTTTCTAGAATATAATAGCAATACTATTGATGAAGCTTATGATTGCTAATAATTTAATTTATAATTAATAATAATTACAAGGATGATAAATATTACATAAGTTATAACATACCATAGTGTAACATTCCTAATTGATTAAATGGAATTAATTTTATTAAAATCTATAACAATTGGTGAATTATGTAAATAAAAAAAAACATTTTTCTTTAGTACTTATATATTATTTTTCTACCTACCTTTACTGCCTGATGAATCAGTAATCCAATATCCATTGGGTTAATATTGGGAACATCATCGAGATTATTACTAGTGGATTCAACATTATCAGGAATATTACTAGCGGACTCAACATTATCAGGGTTATTACCCTTAGATTCAACATTATTTGCATAATTACTTGTGGATTCAACATTACAGTCACTCTGGCACTGTTAAAAATAAACTTATTAATATCGCTTCAAAACTTTGTTAAGTTATACAATGTAAAAATCTGTTAATTTGATTAATATTGTGTTTAAAATACATTACCACAACCACATAATCAGCTACTTTAGATTCTGGCTGTTCTGGGGTGGGCTTCAATTTCTTAAAATATCCTAAAAGATTATTATTTTGATTGCGCTTTTGGAAGTTTGACTTAGATAGTTCCATCTTGGTTTAATAATATTTATTAGGTACCTGCTTAGCACATTAACAGTATTAGGTATTTATAAAAAAAAATAAAGTTACACACAATTTTATAGTTACACTAAAGACATCAAACACCTTATTGTCAATTGAATAATACTGATGAGAGAAAAAACTGTTTTCGTACATGATAAATTGATAACTAATATATGTGATAAACTGATAATATAGAATATCGATAATCCAATAATCGATATGATGTTATGTACGATTTTAGTTGTTGTGTACCATTTTCAAAGTATAAAGTAATACTAAAAAATTAAAAAAAGCTGAATATACTTCAGAATTATCCACATTTGAAAATGATATCAGTGAAGAAAATTCTAAGTCATCAAAACGTATAAATAATTATTCTAGTTGTATAAATACTGTACATAAAAAAAATACGATGAAGATAAATGTAAATAAAATCCCATCAATTCTTAGTAGTCCGCCTAAATATATTCATAAAGCTGCAGGTTATATATAATTCTGACTGTTCTGAGTATAAACACTTACTTTAAAATACATATTTCTAATTATATTTTTTTATCATTGTTGTAGGTGCTAACAACAAGACAAATTCTAAAACTACTAGTAATGTTAAAACTATGGTCATGGACCAAGTCACTGACGAACATTACATATCCAAAGGTAATATTAAATAACAGAAAAATGTGATTTAATTAAGTTACCATGTAAATAATAAAAAAAATAAATTATTATTTCTTAATTATTGTAAATAATAAATAAGATATAATTTATTTATTTTTAAAACATTTTGAATGTTAGATAAAGGTAGTGATGAAGAGTTTGTTGTAAATTCTGATGGAGTTAGTCAGTAATGCAACAGCTACAGCTATTCAGATTTAAAATCAAGTATTTACAAATTTATTCAATTAATTAATAAACAATTAACACTTTATAGAATCATTTTCAATTATAAATCATAAATAATTTGTAAATTAATTCATTAAGTGGGTATGAGTAATAATTAATATAATATAATTTTATTCAAATAAATAACAATAACAATATGATTACTTATTACTTATTACTATATATTTTATTAATTTGTTGAAACAATATTATTTTAGATTTTGATGGGAACAATAGTGATAATATTTTATACCAATTAGTGATTTTAAGTCTTATATTTATACATTTTTTTTTTTTTTTTTAATAGGTATTGAAAAAAAAAAATCTCCCTTCAAATGGAACGTGAGTGCTAGTAATTCACCTCTTATTGATAAACAAAAAATGTCTAGTCCCATACCAAAGTCATGGATTATAACACCTGTAAAATTACAAACAACTGAAACCCCTATCATTCAGTGTAAAAAGAAATTGGATTTTTATTCAGAACCTCTATATCCTAGTAATTAAATTGCATAAATAATCAATGCATAAAATTCAATGTTAGTTTGCATAAATATTTTTACTTTCATTTTAGAAATTACTAAAGATAATAATGTTTCAACATGCCATACTGTTCAATCAGGAAGTGATAGGACATCTTCTGGAGGTATTCATTATTTTCAATTTTTTGTTCTTTATTTATATCATTTTTAATATATAAATATAAATAATATGTAAAATTTGTTAATATTTTAGATTTGATGAACAAATTATATCGCACTGTAGTTTCCTTAAAGTATGATGTTAAGGAAATTCTTATAAAATTGGATCGTTTGGAAAATACAGCAACTGACAATCAGGCACACCTAATTATGACTGGAGAAATAAGAGATAATGAACAAGAAAGTGCAATTTTATGGAATTTTCCAATAACTTCATTGGACGAAATGGCATTGTTTGAAGAAAAACTACTTGAAAGATCTTTTCGATTGAAAATGGTAGTTGTTATAATAAATTAATTTTTATCATTAACTTAAATTCATAATAATTTGTTTTGTTTTAGATAAAAGATCTTAGTTTAATGGTTCGAAATACTGTATCAGAGACTGTACGTCAAATGCTTTCAAGGATGTTCATAAATGAAGTTTTATCAAAATATTCATTTGTTGGACAAAAAAAAAAACTATCATTTTCTATTTTAAACGCATGCACAATTATATTTGGTAAGAAACATAAAATATTGATAGTATATATTGTAGTAATGTAAATATATAAAATATTATATGCATCTAAATTATCATACATATACAATATAACAAATAGCTTTTATTATTAAATAAAAATTATAATGCATTTTTTAACTACAAAATTATAGTAATTCAATTTTCCTAATTTACCCTTGTAATAATAATTATGCCTTTTCTTTGGTATTATGTTTAAATATATATTTTATTTTTTTTTCTGTAGATGCCATAAGAAATATTAAACAATTTATAGATATACCATATTTAACAATTGAAAAGCCGTTGAAAGAATATTTAGCTGGGGCAAAATTCCGTGATTTGAAAAAAAAAAATGAAGATAATATAACCAAAAGCATTTAAATTAAATTATAATTATATATAAGTATTTTTTTTTATTATTAATATTTATGTTTCTATATATTATATTACTAAACTTGCAAAATCATGCAAACATTTTTATTTTATTATTAATATATTTCTATTACTATGTATTATATTACTTGCAGAAGCAAATGCATTTATTTTATTTTATGAATTGTGTATATTAAAGAAATAATAAATATTATATATATTATAATAAGTGTATTATTTATTTGCATATCAGATTTTTAAATATTAATATAATCAAAGCAATTTTCATAGAAATCAATTAATCAAAGCAATTTTCATAGAAATCAATATTTCTATTTTCTATATTTAGTAAGGTAACTCAAATATTTTGTAATCATTTTTAAAATGAAATGTACATAATTTCAAAATATTTTACCGATATTTTTTGGGCAACTAATTCATATTTTGAAAAATATTGTTTTGTAATATTTTTAAAATTTAAAAATAAAACATTTAAAAAATATAGTATTAAAATGTTTTATAAATATTTTTATAAAATATTTTCCAAATATGAACTTCTTGGACAAAGAATATAACTAAAATATTTTCTAATTATTTACGCAACTTTTTAACAATAATCAAACAATATTTTGACAATTATATTATTTTCCTGAAAATGTTTTTATCATAATTGGGAAATATTTTTATGCTGTGTGGGAAATGCTTCATTAATATTTTAAACAACTTAGTAAAATTAAAATCTGTTAGCATTAAAATTTCTTCGAAATTAAAGAAAATCAAACCATGGGCGACCACTGAGTTAATAAAAGCAATTAGGGATAGAGATCAACTTCACCTCAAAGTAAAAAAACATAATACTAATGACAATCTAAAAAAATATTATAAAAATTTCCGAAATAAAGTCACACAATTAATAAGAAATGCCAAAAACGTATATTATAAATCGGAATTAGAAAAATCAAACGGAAACCCCAAAATGTGTTGGAAATTAATTAATAATTTTATCGGTAGAAGTAAAAATCAAAATTATATAACAAATAATATACTACATAATGGTACTGAATTAAATGTAAAGGAAAATGGAAAAATTATCTCAAATAAATTTAATGACTTCTTTATTAATGTAGCATCAGATCTTCTCACTAAACTAAAAAATCAACAAAATGTAACCACTGTTATACATAATAACACCCCTAATAAGCCTATTCTTGATCAATTTATACTTACAAATGAACGTGAAATAATAAACCAAATCTCAAAACTAAATAATGGTTCTTCGACTGGTTTAGATGGTATTACAGTCAAATTATTAAAAAAGAATAAACTTGCATTAGCTTCCCCCCTAAAACATATTTTCAATCTTAGTTTTTCAAAGGCAACAGTACCAAATGTATTCAAAACGTCCATAGTCACACCAATTTTCAAAAAAGGCGAAACAAATTTAATCAATAACTATCGACCAATCTCAATGATTTCAAATATTGCAAAAATATTTGAAAAAATTACTAAAGATAGACTTGTTTCATTTCTAGATACAAACAATATTATACATCAATCACAATATGGTTTCCAAAAAGGTAAAGGCACAGATCAAGCCATCGCTAAAGTGACTGAATTTATTTATAAATCCTTAGATCAGTGTTGGTCAAACGGGGGGGGGATGAGGGGGATAGATCCCTACCATGGTTTTTTTTTCCTTCATATTTATAACAATTACATATAATATGTATATTGTACTATAATGTTAATGTATTATATTTTGTTTTAATTTTTCTGAAAATAACGCTTATGAGCGTATATTATTATTATCTTGATTCTAGACTCGTTCTAGGAACAAGGCTGTTATTATTATTAATATTTAGTAATTAGTTGCTTATACAAAATATACGGGAATTACCCAGCTCGGCGATCGTGAATATTCAATAACAACACACTCCTCCCTTGACCGGGCCATCGGCCGAAATGTATTAATACAATAATACTATGTCATTATAGTTGTCCAATTCATTGATTATTATTACGTTTTTCACAATATTTTGTTACACAGACCACAGTGTTTTGTTTTGACTATCGTACTCGTACCTCGTTACTCGTGTCTCGTACAGTTATACTGTGTGCGCATTATACATTTTTAAACTGTGACTGCTATAAATTGTGATTGATAATGTCTAATAAAAGAAAAATAACCACATATTTTACTTGCTCTACCAAGTCTACCATAAAACACGCGGATGCGGATGAAAAAAATAGTAAGATCCCTAAGATAATTACAGAAAAAGAAGTTGTGGACTTGCCGGTAATATTTGTTTAACTAATTAATGTAAAATATTTTATTTATGAGGGAAATGGGAATATTAATTTAAATTACCTATTGTATTAGGCTGTTGATTTCAATGTCCATGATATTGGCTGTTATATTAACAGTACTTTGACTAATGCTGATAGATATTTGGTAAGAATTAAATCTTTTGTTAGTCGTTAATTATACATGTACCATGTGTAGTGTTAGTTCATTATTACAACTAATACAACCAAAATTGATTAAGATTCTTAAAGATGTGTGGATACCACCAGCTACATATACATATCCTTTACTCGATTGTAATGCCAAGAGAGGTTTAAAATTCAAGCACCATTGGCTGAATGCTCATAATTGGCTGGCATATTCTGAAAAGTACCAAGGTGCTTTTTGCAAATTCTGTGTTGTATTTTCAAAAGTTGGGGGCGTTGGTGGTCAAAAATTAGGAACCCTGGTAGTGGAGGCTTTTACTAATTACAAAAAAGCTACAGAAGTATGTATATTTATAAATTTATTTATTCAAAATGTTATATATAATATTTAATATACTAATAATAACCTATAATTGGAATAAGTATTAAGTTAACAGTTCAAAATTCAAATATAAATACATTATACACTAACTTTTTAGGTTTTGTTAATTTATTTTATAGTAAAATTATAATTTAAATGTAACACAAATGTAAAAGTAACACAAATGTAAAATAGTATGTACTTACATGATTCAATGATTGCGTATTAATCAATTATAATTAAAAATACATATTTTAATATAAATAAACATAGGCATTATGATTACATAGCTACTACATGCGGCCTATTGATATTTACGTAAAATGCTTCCAGATTACGCGCGTGCTCTAATATCGGATAAGGTAAAATAATTTCAGATATCGGCGTTTAGATAAAAGATAATTGCCAATAATTGCGATAAAGCGATAAACCTCGGAGCAAAATTTAATAAACTGGTATTGTATTGTTGGAAAAAGTAACTGATTCTACGCATTTTTTATTAAACAAACGATTAAATCAAGATTTAAATAATATATTTTCAATGAAAATTGATAATATATAATATTCATGTAGGTACGACCAGGAAAAAATTATGTATGATATTTATTGTACCATGTTGATTATTATCATTATACAGGCCACACTGCTATACCAACAGGTATTACAAATCTTGAAATCTATAAATATATCTCTGCATGAACAGCAATCTAGTTAATTATCTATCTATTCTATCTTTGCATATATCATATTGCCTTGTATAACCTCAAATATTTTCCAATGTTTCCCGTGTGATAAGGTTTCATTTTCATGTCACATCCTAAAAGGAAGCATCAAAATTTTATCATATAACTAAGTGTAAAGTATATTAATTTGGTATTGTTTTAATGTTTTAAATTAAGTTATCAATACTAGTGTAGTTTAGTTATAATGATGAATATATGTATATTTTGAAATTATTTACAAATTAAAAATCTTCATCTGATGACACATCTATATTTAATGAATTAAATTTTTTCAATAAATTCCACTTAAATTTGAAAGGAAATCCTCTTGTCTGTACTCTGTATTTATATTCTTTATCTTTATTGCGTGAATAAATAATAATAATGAGTTTAATAAATTTAGTTTATTTATAATACACAATACAGTCAGTATACATAATGTAAGAAAAATATAAAATATAGATACGTATGTATTACTATTAAATACTATAATTCAAATAAAAACAATTTTTTTTAATATCAAAGTTTTTACATAAGTACAAATTTAAATTGTATTTTTCTATAATTGTGAAAAAAAACATACAAAAGTAGTAATGCATTTACATGCTAAACAAAACACAAATATATTTTCATTTTATTTTAAGGATTTTGGTAGAAATATCAATTATCAATTAATATTATATACTTTGATTACACTATATTACATCCTAGCAGTTGTATGATGTGATACTCTTTCCTAAAAGTACTAATATTAGTAATATCACAAGCATATTATAAGTATTTTTGCTTTTATTATAATAATTTAAATCATGTCATATTTTAATGTCAAAAAAATGGATATGCCTAAATGTTTCACACTGTGTAATAATAATGTTCTTTCAATAAAAAAAACATAAAAAGTATAAGATGTAAGCGAGTAATAAATGAGAATAATCTATTTTGGTTCTTGCACATTTATATAAGAATCCACATATTATATCAATGCGTATCATATCAGGTCAGTAATCAAATTTTCAAAACATTAAAACATTTGTTAACACTTTTTAAATTATTTTTTTTTTATGATTAATATTAATGACAATTACATGACTAAGGCCATAGTTATTCATAGCAATCAATAAAAATTGTGTACATATACTTTGAAATATAAATAACTTAAATTAAACTGGCAGTGTATTTGTTGTAAGACGAAACTGGAATAACATACAGCTCTTGTCAAAATAGTACATGCCTGTGAATCAATTTCCAAAGAAATGTTACTTAAAGTTACCCATCATGAAGTGTTGAAACGAATGGAAATGTGTTTAAAAGTAAATGGTCAAAATTTTGAACATTTGATAAAATATAAGTAAATGGATAATTATAATTCTAAATGGCATTATCTTTTATATAGTGAAAATTTATATGTATAAATAACTCTTGTCTTTAATGTCACTACTCACTAACCTGACCTATAACTACTAAACATCAAAAAGTGACCACATTAATACTATAATATAAACCTTATTGCTTACGGTACAGTTAATTACAATTTAATGTGACACATTATTTCAATTTCAATAATTATAGATAAAGTTGTTTGTGGTCTGTTAATAATTGATAATATAACAAAATGTTATTAATCAACTAAAAAATTTAAATCCAAAAAATCACAAAAATAAAAATTTAATTTAATACAAAACTAAAGAATATATTACCATATGTGTTATATACTTATATATAAAAACATTGCCCATTGGTAATGATCTTTGAAATATAATATACATTGATATAGAAATTAAACATAATAAATGAATATTGTTAACACCACACAAGATTAAATTCCCTGGTAGTCTTCTTTCAAACTATCACTGTAGTCACATGTAACATTTTTGTGAAATTATAACAATATCCACATTTCCAGATAATATTTAACCTTTCTAAAAGTAAAAACAAATTCAATTTTAAAAACAATGAAGTTAACTTACTAAAATGTATCTATTGAAGTATTTAAGCTTAAGTACTTTTTATAAGATTAGGGAAGCTACTTACACTTTAAAATCATGCTGCAACCATGATGCCTATGTTAAAAAATGATAATACTTTTTTCTAGTTTTTAAATATACATGTTGATCACAATTGGGCATTTAAGTATGAGCATCAAAATAGAAATAATAACTAGGTAATATTTTTTTCTGAAATCATATATATGAGCTAAAATTATGCTTGATACAAACTGAAAATAAGCATAAAAAAATATTTTACTTACAATTATGTGCACATCTATCTATAAATAATTTTGTCCAGAAAATATGTTTTATGTTGTGTTTCACATTTTAAGCCCGTTGAGTATCAAAAGAATAATGTTTGTAATGTGCCTGAAACCAAGTATAAAAATTGAAATAACATTTAATAAAAAACTGAATAATATAGTAATATTACCTTATGTATCATGTAAAAGCATTGGGTAATCATCTTTAAAGTGTTATAATGTAATTTTTTAAAACTCCGTAAACACAGTGAGATCAAATTTTAAGGAAACCCTCATTCAAACCGTCGTCGTAGTTACATGCATATTTTGGATAAGATAATATTAAGATAAAATGATATTTAACATTTCTGAAAAGATGAACAAATTTAAATTTAAAAATAATTAAGTTGATTTACTACAATATATTATTTAAGCCATTGCTTTTTATAACATTTCGTGTACTAATTTACCTTTTAAAATAATTATGCAGGTAGGTCTACTCAAAACAAATGTTAATGAGTATGAACTTATTATATTTTTCTAGTTTTCACATAATTATAAAATTATTCGAATAAATCAAAATGTTAACACTTTATTGAAAATTGAAATAATTGAAATAACAAGTAGAATTTATGACAAAATAAACAAAACATTAAATTTTTTCATGGTATTTATATTGAATATATTGGTATTTCCAAGTGGCAAGTGGAAATATTTCAATTATTCCCATAAACATATAGTTCTAAAAGTTAACATATGGGCGCTAGTAGTTATTTTTAACAGCTGTTTTATATCACTGTTTGGTGTTACTATCAATATTTGGTATCTGTGTTTAAAGGTGGATATATCAATCCACCTTGCCGTGTTTTAAATAGAATATCAAAGCCGTTTATTACGTAATTTCTTAGATCATATACGATCTAAGTATAATCTCAAACCTGTACATCTTTAATCGTGATCCGTTCCTATTTATTTTATACTTATAGTTTATGGGCTTATGGCAATTGCCTTTTCTTTCTTATCTTAATGTTATAGCACATGCGTAATCTAGAAGCAATTACTGGTCGTGTATAAATAATACAAGACTAATTGGTATGTTTATTTATATTACAATATGTATTTTTCTATATGTATTTTTAATTCTAATTGATTATTACATATTCTAACTGGCGAATCATCATGTACACAATATTTTACATTTGTGTTACCGACTGGACTACTAACGATTATTTAGTATTTAATTCTAGGTCATAGTTATGCTATAAAAAATAACAATACCTATAGGCTATAAGATAACATGCTCGATAAAATAAAAAGAAATTGTTTTATACATACATATTTCCTTTGCTTTGAAAATTGTCAGATGCAATATAAATCCATAAGCATTTAGTTATAAGTAGTAATTATTAACGAATTTTCTATATTGCATACCGAATTATAATTATCGAGCTTGTATCCATTTACTAAGTATTTAGTATAATAGACTATATTATCCTTATTCCTTAGTATTTAAAGTAGAATAACTCCGGAAGTTTTCGTTCAAATTTCGATTTCAATACATCAACATTTTCAGAAAAATTACCTGATTCACATTTTCCTTTTAAATATATATGTTCTCATTTGAAAAACCAAAGTTGGTATCACCACAGGATACTCCTTAAATGATTTGAAAAATCGAAGTACTCCAAAATATCGTCTTCAATTACATTTAAATAAATCACCCTGTATATTAAGAAATTTAAATAAAGTTCAAGAATTACAAAAAATACGTCAGTTATATTTAGCGTTGGTTGAATTGATTATCTCATATGGAATAATAGGCTGGGGTGGTGCTTTCGAAAATACTATAAGTCACCTATAAATATGTCAAAATCAAATTATAAGATTATTACTCAATAAAGACCGTATGTATCCAACAAAAAACTTCTATATTAAATTTATTTATTTATTTATTTATTTATAATATATAAACGCCAAACGGCAATTTTAAATTAACAGATTAAGTTTAAAATTAATAGATATAACAGTAATATAATAATACAAATACACACAAAATTAGAACATATGGAAAAAACACAACATAATATAAACTAAATGGTAATACCGTAATTTAGTAATATAAAACTATGATACAACATATTTATAACAATTATATTATATAATTACTTATTAAAATCAAAATTAAGATTATTCAGATTACGAAGCATTCTGTGTAAGGGGTGATTTATGTCCGTATAATGTATTGTGAGTTGGAACTTGGAAGAGTGCGTGATTTCTGGAGAAGGATGGGATACGAAAACATATTTTAGAGAGGAGATCGGGTGCATCTATGGTGCCACCTAGGAGTGAGGTTATAAAGCGCTCATCAGCATCTTGTCGACGAGTTGACAGCATTGGTATTCCCAATGAACTACGAATTAAGGAATAGTCATGCGTAGGGTGAGGTATCTTCATTATGTAGGCAATGTAGGAAAGAAATCTATTTTGTACACGCTCGAGTCTTAGTTCGTCTTTAGCTAGGTAGGGATGCCACACCACCACACCGTATTCTAATATAGAACGTACTAATGAGAAGTATAATGTGCAGAGACAACGAGCAGAAGAAAACTGATTAGTATTGCGTTTAATAAAACCCAATACTTTTAAAGCTTTACCTACAGTGACATTTATATGGTGCTCAAAATTTAATGATGGTGAGTAATGAATACCAAGATCTTTATAGAGGAAGACACAGTTAAGAGAAGTGCCATTTAGAGAATAGTTGTGGTGGATAGGAGATTGCTGCCTAGAAAACGACATAACATGACATTTGCTTATATTAAGGCTAAGGCCAATGGAGTGCGCCCAACTTGCAAAAATATCTAGTTCTGACTGTAGGATATGACATTGATTAAGATTGTCTATTTTAAGGAATATTTTTATGTCATCAGCAAAAATAAGGAGTTTAGCCTTAGTGATCCATTTGGTTATCGAGTTTACAAATAGAATAAATAAAAGAGGACTAAGGTGGCCTCCTTGAGGGACTCCAGATGGTATCACAGCTGACTTCGAAACAGCATTTTTGATTTTTATGAATTGTTTTCTATCTGTGATGTAAGAGTGCAACCAAGATAGTAGGGGATTCCCAATGCCTAAAGACTTAAGCACCATTATAAGGCAATCGTGGTCCACTGTGTCAAATGCTTTATTAAAGTCTGTAAAGATTACATCTACCTGACTTCTGTGCTCGATAACTTCTGATAAATAAGAGGAGAAAGCAAAACCACTTGTTACGGTTGATTTATGCGATCTAAAACCATGCTGCTCACTTATAATAAGATGATATAAAGCGTAGTCTTATTCTGGAGTATACAATCGATTCAAATAATTTACCAATATGTGGTATTATAGAAATTGGTCTGTAGCTTTGGATATCAGAAGCGTCACCAGATTTCAGAACAGGTGTTATAGAGGATATTTTCCAAACCTTAGGAAAAATACCTAAATCTAACGAACGCCTGAAAATTAAATAAATTGGATAAGCAATAGAAAAACGACAATTGTATAAGCATTGAGCGGATATGTCATCTGGGCCATTAGAGTAAGTATTTTTTAAGGATTTAAGAGCGGAAAAAACATCGTCGACAGTAAACGTTATATCGGAAGGAAGTTCATATGATAAGTAATCAGATGAGCCAGTAAATGGTGGAAGTTGGAAAGACGAGGAGTTGAACGTCGAGGAGAAATGAGTTGAAAACAGATTAGCTGATTCAGTTGGAGTATTTGAGGCAATATTACCGAGATGGAGTGATGACGGAATTGGAGGTTTCTGTTTTAGATTATTTACAAATTTACAGAATTTGGAGGGGGAAGATGATAGAGTCTCTTCGGTATGCCCAAAATGAGCAGAGTAATCAACTTTTGACTGGCGTTTACATTTTGCTCTATATTCAGAGAAAACAAGATAATCAGATATCGACTTGGTTCGCTTATAAACTGCATGGGCTTTCTTCTTGGTTATTATAAGATTTTTTGAGAATGGTGGATGTCCATTTAGGAAATTTAGAAGGTGAAAAAACTTTGATGGGAACAAACTGATTTATAGAGCTTAGAAGTGCATCATTAAAGACAACAGCAGAATCATCAACTGAATAAAGCGAAAAAGTACTTTCCCAATCAAATGATCCTAGATAACGGAGCATGGATTTTTTATCAGCCGATTTATAATCACGGTATTTATGTTTGACTTGAGCAGTTATCGGAGTTGGAAATGGAAAAGATATAAACAAAGGTGGGTGGTAAGAATCCGGAGTGTTGTGAACCCCTGTCTGTATGCTATACACAGAATAGGATATAGTTATAATATAATATAATATAATATAGTATAGTGTGTAAGCATATTAACATGTGAACCGATAGAGTGACACGGTTTTAGGGAATTCGCTGTGTGGACAGTTTTGAGCCCGAGCGAGCCCCTACCGTGTCTCGCCGTCTGTATAATATTTAGTGTAGTCCTGGCAGACCATCGAGCAGAGCCTCTGTTATTTTCTTAAGTCTAACAATTATTCTGTGTACTAATTTCTTTTAAAATTGATTATATTAATAAAGTATTAGTGATAACTTAAACACCGCGTATTTATTACTAACGAACAAACTCGGTTGTGGAGACGTCCATAACAGGAGAAACAATTGGAGTGTTGGCAAGTTGGACAGTAGGTGTGTCAAAACTAGAAAAGACAAGGTCAAGAAGGCATCCACGGGCATTAGGCACTTGATTGAGCTGGTAAAAATTATAGTACGAGAAAGAATCGACAAGATGAGTAGAAGTGTTAGACATGGTACCTGATGCGAAAAGACCTTGGTTGCTTTTGGACCATTTAATAAGAGGTAGATTATAGTCACCACAGAGAAGAATAGATGTAGGGTTAGTAGTTGATATTAAGTGTTCTATAGAGCTGGTATGGGCCTCAAAATCTGGGAGGGTGGAATTAGGTGGTAAGTAAACTGCACCTAAAAGAATTTTAAATGAATTAATGGACAGAAGGGTATATACTTGCTCGAGCGTGTTGATGTTTGTACAGATAAGAGATGTTTTAATATAAGACTTGATTGCAATGAGAACACCACCTCCTCGTGAGTAGTTACTGTTAAGATAATTTCTGTCAACCCTGAAGATTTGATAGCCATTGAGCCCAAGTTCAGAGTCATGGACGTCAGAAGAGAGCCATGTTTCTGTGAGGATAATTACATCATAACAAATAAAAAGGGGAATAGAACTTCTAAAATTACTTAATTTAGTTTTTAACCCACGGACATTTTGGTAGAAAATGTTTAAACTATTTAGATTACAATTCAAATGATTATTATTTTTAAAGCTGTTTACAAAATCAAAAAATTCAGTAGATGTATTAACAGATAATTTACAAAGATAACATGAAGCCAGGGGTACTAGGGCAAGTGTTAAAATGAATTTATAGCACACCGTCAACTCTATCACGAATGGCCGTATTGCAACTTGTTAAAAGTTGTCGGACACCACGATCGAGAGAAGATGCGAAAAAAGTTATTGTTCCGTATTGCAACGTATATTTTAATACGTTGCCGGAAACTGTATAGGATTATTGCGTAGTATCGATAATACTAGAAATACGTATAGGTATGTGAGAACGAAATAGGGTATTGCAACCCGTATTATATGGTGTTGCCGCTATTTGGTGCCGTGACCTTACCGTATATCTAGCTTTAGGAAGCGTAGGAAGGTAAAACTGGTGTCGATACAGACGATATCGACCGGTATTTATGGGAAAGATAGGGGCCGTGTGTTGTATGTTATTATATTTATATTTTACAGAAAAAGATAATAATTTAGATAGTAATTGATATACAACAACGCTAAGAACTTTGCAATAACTTTAATATGTTCCTCAATTAAAATCAAGTACATTTTATTACCCCCATGGTTTCACACTTGAATTTGCAGCTTTAATTTCGGTTTCATCAGCCATGTGCTGCTTGTACACACTCTGGGACAGAAGAATTTTTTAGAGTGCATTTAATAGACGTAACTAGTACTTTAAGTTAGGGGAGGGGGCTAGATTAAAATGTTTTATAGCAAATATTTTTTAATTAAATTATTATTTATTATTTCTAATGGTGTTTACAACTGACTTGAATGATCATACAATTAAACTATTTTATATTGTATTATGCAAAAATAAAGTTAATACTAATATGTTTTATGATTATAAGCACATACAATTACTCAAAAATTCTGGGGGGCTGAAGCCCACCCAAGCCCCTCCTAGTTACTCTTTTGAATTGTGCAATATGTGAGTATGAACAATGTTCCGCAAAACAACACATTTGGAAAGAAAAAATAACAACATATTTTGTATGTACGATCTACGTCTATGGCTTAATATTATGTAATAAGAATTATGAAACTATTATAGGTTTAATTTTCGTTTTTAATAAACATGTTTTTAATTTTCAATATTTTTTTTTTTTTTTAAATAGCGTTTATTTGAAAATTTACAATGTATACAAGTTTTGTACAATGAGTAAATTGGTGGTAGGGGTGACAATGATGGGGCGGTGAAGGGAAGCTTACAGTTAAGCTACCTTTAATGAGTCTTAAATCTAGTTATATGAATATAAGTATAATAGAATTTTAGATAAGGTCTCTGGGCCAGTTTCTGTTAAGTCATCGGGTAGGGTTGCCGGGGAGATGTTTTGAGTGAAGATTGGATATTAGTTTGTTTGGGTGGCCAAGTATTTTGCAGTGAAGTCTTGAGTAGAATGTGATTGCTGTTTGGTTGATGGATTGAACTTTGAGATCTTGATGTAAAACGGCATTTGTGACATACCAAGGTGCTTTGGTGACCATGCGAAGACATATCGATTGGAAAGCTTGGATTGTCCGAAAGTGATGGTTTGGCAGTGCCCCAGAGGGCGATTCCGTATGACCATATTGGTTGGAGGAGACTTTTGTATAAAAGTTGACGGTAAGAGAGGTTCATGTTTGATTTGAGGAGAGATGTATGATGTGTAGGCGGGAGTTAAGCTGTTTCCTTTTGTTTTTGAGATGAGAACCCCAGGTGAGTCTTCTATCGAGTAGCAGGCCGAGGTATTTTGCTTCTCTTGAGTGGGGGATTACTGAACTGTTAAAAGAAACTTCAGGACAGTCCTTAGGTCTGAGGATGAAGGTGATATGTGTAGATTTGAGGTCGTTTATTTTGACTTTCCAAGTGTTGCACAACTTTGAAAGGATGTTGAAATGGTTTTGGAGATGGTGGGAGCAAATGTCTGAATCGGAGTCAGCAGCAAGAATGGCAGTGTCATCAGCATAAGTACCCATAGTAGTGTTTTCGGTGGTAGGAATGTCAGCTGTAAATAAGATGTACAGAACAGGGCAGTGTCACTTCTTTGAGGTACACCAGCAAGTATATCGTAAGAGTCAGATAAGGTGGATTATATTTTAACATTGAATGATCTCTTTTATATATATGACTTGAGTAAGAGATAGTATGGCGCAGGATAGATTTTTTTTAATTTGTATAGCAGGCCGGCGTGCCAGACCGAGTCGAATGCTTGTGAAACGTCAAGGAATGCTGCGGAACAGTATTTCTTCGTTTCGAGGGAGGAGGCAATTAAGTCAACAACACGGTGTAGTTGGTGAAAAGTGGGTGGTTTTGGGCGAAAACAGTGAGAGAAGCGATTGCTATATCAATGTCTTCTTTAGTTTTTAATTTTATGTTTAGATTAATGTTGTTTGATAAAAAATTGCGGAATTTGGGCCAATTTATTTGTTTAAAACTGGGCTTTCTCGAGGCTTGAGTGATGATTTGCAATAGAACTGGAGTATGGTCTGAAGCAGGATCATTTAGGTTGGTTGTTTGAGGTTTGAGGTGGTTTGGCAGGTTTGACAGAAAGAAGTCAAGAATTTCCGGATGTCTATTAGCATGCGTAGGCCAGTATGTAGGAACATCCGTAATGATAGTTTTTGCGTGTGAGGAGGACATGACCCTGAGAAGGGAACGGCCTCTTGTGTTGGTATATCTGGAGCTCCAGTTTAGGTGCTTAGCATTGAAGTCGGCTCCAATAACGAATGTGTGATTGAGGGAGAGTATGAAGGTTGATAGTTCGTTTTCAGGAAATTGGCATCCTGGAGGAAGGTAAGCAGAAGCAAATGAGATTGGAATTGAGTTAAGAACTATGGAAGAAGCAATGATTTGAAGTTTGTCTGAAGTAAGAGGGGGGAGGGAAGAATGAGGTATTCTGTGCGAGATAAGTAGAACAGTTCCTCCGTGAGCGGAACCGTCCGGGTAATCTGCTCTGAGTGCTTCATAGCCTTGGATATTAAGGAAGTTTTTCTGGGTGAGATGAGTTTCTGTTATCATTGCGATATCGATTCTATTTTCATTGAGGGTGAGTTGAAGTTCGTTAATGTTGTTGAGAATTCCGTAAGCGTTCCACAGAAAGATTGAGAGTGGGTGACTGGAGTTATTAACGGCAGCCATCATTAAGTATGAGTTTTTCTATGAGGGTCGTGACGAGTGAGATTAGTGGGTTGATTAATGATTTTAGCTCATTAACAAATGAGGAAAGGTAGACGGAGAGGTTATTTGCTGGTGATTGGTCCGGTTTCTCCTGAGATGGTGCTTTAAGTTGAGATGAATTTGTGTTGGGAAGGAGAGGAAAATGTTTAGACAATGTGAGATTAGAATTGACAATGTCAGTATGTGTGTGTCTGGTTCTGAAGTTTGGAAGAAGTTTTCTGTGTTTGAGGATATCCTTGTGTGACTAACATCATCACTAACATCATTGGTTATAATATTATCGATATTTATTTTATCCTTAATAATAATAATAAAAAAACCAAGTTCATATCACAGTTTAAGAACGAAAATATTGAATTTTATCATATTATTATCGTTTATTTTGTTTTAAATAAAATGTTACCTGGCGAATAATATAGACAAAATAGATACATTACTGTAGCGTTATTATGATAAAACTTGGTATTATATTCTACTATTTATTTATTTTTTTTAGATAAATTTTAGATTCATTATAAATAATTTTATATAATAGAATAAAAACTAAAATAATAACAATAAGTACTTACATTTAAATTTCTGTAGATATGTTTGAAAAAAATGTTGGTGTTCTGCGTACACTTGTGTTCACAATAAAACTGAATGTTTTTAAAAAAATGTTTCCTTATTATATAGTACTCAATTTTCCATCTCTTTAAAAATCTTATAATCAATTATGTTAATAGAAAGTATACTATTTTTTTTATGATATTCATATTATGTTTACAGAGTCGGAAGTTATATTTTAATACGATATCCGCATTTCTGTAATTAAGAACCTGTTATTATTGCTAAATGCTAAAATATATTAAATAGGTAAAAAAAACTCTGGGTTTAAAGATTATATCATATAACGAGGTCGTAGTCGTATAATGAACTTTAAATAAAAACATTGACCAACACGTTTCGAAAATACTGCCAATTCTCAGAACTATTATTAATTTGAAATATTTGTACATTATATACTAAAAAAAATGAAATCTGTATATCTGCAAATAAGAACCTGTTATTATTCTTAAATGTCAAAATATAGTAAATAGGTAAAAAAAAACGCTGGGTTTAAAGATTATATAGTGACGAGGTCGTAGTCGTATAATGAACTTTAAATAAAAACATTAACGAACACGTTTCGAAAAATACTGTCAATTCTCAGAACTATGATTAATTTGAGATATTTACACATTATATACTAAAAAATATGAAATCTGTATATCTGTAAATAAGAACTTGTTATTATTGCTAAATGTCAAAATATATTAAATAGGTAAAAAAACCCTGGATTTAAAGATTATATAGTGACGAGGTCGTAGTCGTACAATGAACTTTAAATAAAAAACAGTCGAACACGTTTCGAAAATACTGACAATTCTCAGAACTATTATTAATTTGAGTTATTTACATATTATATATTAAACTATGAAATCTGCTTATCTGTAAATAAGAAAAGGTTATTATTGATTAATGTATAAAATAGGAAAAAAAAAAAAGAAATCTGGTTTTGAAGAATTTAATAACGAGGGTGAGGTCGTACAATGAACTCATACTACTTGTGACCGGGGAGAGAACACATATATAAGGAAGCCTTTTGATATAACTTTTTCAGTCTACTTCAACGAATCTACAGCGAGTCCATGTTTTTATACAAATAGTTTTCTATTTTTTTATTAAATTAAAATACTTTTCAAAAAAATAAAATATTGTCGGTCAATTCATTTAGGAGTGATGATGAAGAATCCTTTGTTGTAAGCGATGTAAGTATAAAAAAAAATATGTCTAAATATTTATATAGATATATTATTTTATATTTAAATAGAATCAAATATTAATCCATAGTTGGTAAAGATAAATATAACGTTACTATTACTTTTTTAAATGTTGAAATTATTAAACATTTAATTAAAACTGTGTATAAACTAAAAAACATTAACTAATCGCTTAAATATTGTCAGTGTTGAGACCTATCTAGATAAATTTATCTAGATATTTCATCTAGATAGTATTTGTTCATCTTTTATCTTATCTAGATGAAAATTTAAATATGTATCTAAGGGTTATCTTAGATTAAAAATCGGTATCTTTTTAGTAATTATCTAGATAATATTATGTGTAAACCGATATTTTTTTTGAGCGCCCTGTATGCATGCAAGTTAATATTATGGTCTATGGACTATGGAGTCCATTTTATAAATAATTTCATTAGTAATAATATAAAATATAATAAAAACAGGATCAACAAAAATAATCTACGAACGTTATAACTTATAAATCATAATATAGAACTATCAAGCTTATAACATGAAAAAATTAATGCCCACTCTATAAATAGACCAATATTAAATTAAATTATTATGCCGATGATAATAATATGACGTTATATACGGGCACTGGGTATTTTATACTATTCGCGGGAAAACATTAGTAATAATTTATTACTAATAATATCATAATATTGATTCATGATTGTGCTTTGCTATAAGTCGGTAATTCGGTACTAATCACTAAACAGTAATCAGTCGTATAGTCTATACGACTTGTTATTGTCACTTTCTGGTTGTGTGTATACAATATTACGAAATCTGTTCCATATTGCTACTTATTTTCATTTGTGATATCCGTTGATATTTTAGTCATTAAATTAAATTATAAAAATGAAACGGTTCGTGATTAAATCAGTGGATTTATGTACGGATACCTCGGTGAAAAAAGTGCGTAATACTCTGTCATTGAAACATGAAAACGTGGATGATCCTACTACAGTACAGCATGCAAATGAAAATACTAATACTGAATCCGCTGATGAACAATTATTGTGCAAAATGTCATACTTGTTTGACGGTGAATTATATAAAATTGTTACACTCGATGGCATTAAAGTTTCAGCTAAATGTACTACATGCTCAAAAGTAATTAATGGCCATACATCTACTGGAAATTTCCTCAGTCACATAAAGGTACTTATTTTTTTATTGTTAGGTATTTATTTATATATTTATTGCTATAATATTTATAATTAATATTATCTATTTAATTTTACAGCTTAAACATAGTTTTATGATGTCTAAAGTACAAGCCAAAAAAGATGCTATAAAGAAAAGAGCGAATGATGAACTCAGTACAAACAATCTAAAACAATCAAAGTTATCGTTTAATGAATCTGAAATTACAAAAAAAAACGTAAGATATAATAGTTTGGTAAATATATTATTTAAAATAAGAATGGTAGTCATAGATTTTGTAAATATTGATCAATAAACCATTTTATGAGATGAAGTAGGTTTAAATGTTGACACCTTTTTATTGGTGCCTAAGTAATTAATAATATTTATTGGTAGAAGCAGTTCCGTGTACCCAGACATTTTTTTTTTGGGGGGGAGAGGCACTTTTTTTACCTTTAATTTTTGTAATGCTAAAATACCTACTTATATAAGATACTTGATAGTTGATATAAAAACACTAAGCATATAGGTACTTTTTTCTATCGCTGTACAACTATGTTGGCATTGTTAGTAACTTATAAGGTATAACTACATTTAACATGATTATAAAAATATAAACCTTAGGTTAATTTATTTACCATATTAATTTGAATATAAAGAGAATCTTTAATAGTTAAAATAAAAAATAAAAACAAACCATTAAGTCATTAAGATAAAAAAAAATAATATGTGAAGCAATTAAATCATACTTCATAATATATTATAAAGGTTAAATTTAATAACACACTTTTAAATTTTGTACTACTCACTTCGCTTTTCATACTACACACAATTTTAAGGGCTGTTATATTTAAAAAGTTAAAAATATATATTTTACATTTTTGTTACAGGTTAAGGATTTGATATTCAATTATATTGTTGAAGAAATGAAGCCGCTTGTAACTTGTGAGAAACCATCTTTTAAACGTTTGGTTCAAGGCTTAACTTCTCAACATATTGTACTTCCACATGGGAGAGTTATCGCTAATGAACTAAAAGTTAAATATGAGTATTATGTAAAGATGTTGACCGAATTAATTGAAAATCAACATTTTATTTGTTTAACTGCTGATATCTGGAGCTCAAATAACAAAAGTTATTTAGGAATGACGTGTCATTATATAAATGAAACCAATTACAACCGACATTCGTATGTATTAGCTTGTAAAAGGATAAAAGGCTCCCATACACACTTAAATATTTCAAAAGTAATAACTAAAATACTGCAAGACTATAAAATCAATTGTGAAAAGTTTTCACATATTGTAACAGACAACGCTACAAATTTTGGTAAAGCATTTCGCATATTTTCAAATCAGTATATTAATACTACTAATAATACTAAAAATGTTAATGATCCAAATTATTTAGGTATTATTAGTAGTGACTCCGATAGTGATAACGAAATTATAAATAATTCAGACTCAGAAAACGATTCCGACATTCCCAGTTTAGAGATAATTGATTTTTCTTCATTGGATTTTGACCCTAATTCTATTTCTTTGCCAAGACATATTACATGTGCCGCTCGCTCTTTAAATTTAATAGCTACAACTGACATATCTAAAATAGAACAAGATGCTTACAATAAAATATCAAAAACAGTATTTAAAAAATTATTTTCTTTTTGGAACTTATGTAGCAGAAGCACTGTTGCATCGGATAAAGTCACAGACTTGTGTAACTGTAAATTTCCTGTGCCAGTTGTTACCCGATGGAATTCTATGTACAATGCAGTTCAAAAGGTTGTTTCTCATAAAGATAGTTTGGTTTTAGTTTTTGAAGAGTTAAAATTAAGTAAAATAAAAAAAAATGAATGGATATTCTTAGATGAGTACTCCAAAGTAATGGGCCCACTGGCAACATCATTAGATAAGCTTCAGGGTGAAAAGTCATGTTTTCTAGGCTATGTGGCTCCTTCTATATTGGCATTAAGACTTCTTATGATACAAATGAATGACTTAATACATTGTAGGACTTTATGTTTGAAAATAATAAGTAGCATTGAAAGGAGATTTGATTACATAATTGATTTAAAAAAAATGAAAAGTAAGCCATATATTTTATCTGCAATTAGTCATCCTAAATTCAAACTGACATGGGTACCTGAAAGATATAAACATTACTGCAAACAAATATTTTTAGAAGAATGCATTTTAATAAGTTCTTCTTTAGTCGATAATTTCAATACAGAAGAACATTTGGACGGTAATAGTAGTGATGAAGATTTTTTTCAAATTTTATCTGAAGTCCCCAGTTCCTCATATTCTAATTTAAACTTAGATGTAGATAACCAAACAAATCAAAGTTTTGTAAATAATCAAGTTTCATCATATTTAAATACTAACAATAAAGATTTAACTGTTCTTGATTCATATTCAATAATAAAACAAATATTTTTTAAATATAACACAACACTCCCATCCTCTGCACCTGTCGAACGCTTATTCAGTAGTGGGTCTCAAATAATGACACCCAGAAGAAATCGTCTAAACGATAAGACTTGTTATGAACCCCTGAATCATATTATAATATATAATATTATTTCTACATAATATTTTTAAGACCATCAGGAATAGTGTGTTATACGACGGCGAGACCGTGGAATCCGCTGACATAGGATTTTGATTGTGACACGGAGCGTCGTCGTCCAATACACTATACGGGAGGCCAGGCAGTTTTTAGTCTTAATATTACATCTGAACCGATACATTGTCATTAGCCGTAGTAAATAATAAAAATATAATTTTTATTTAATTATTTTGCGTACGTTCTTTTATTTGTTGTGTAAAATCATAACATTTTTGGTGGCAGCGGTGGGATCCGATAGTATTCCAGTTCTACGCTCAAGAATAATAATTACTTTAAGCGGCAAATTAATGATCGTATTTTTTTTATACCGTGTATAAGTAGTGAACAGACGTAATTTGTTTTCGCCAAGACTCAACAGAAACTTCAGACCATCCACAAACATTCAAGAAAATCACAGACAATCTACCAGAATCTCATTCATCCAAGAATTTATGAAATAACAGGTATATCATAAATTTTTTTATTCAACACACGTTGGGTGAAGCCTACAGAGCGCCACCCGAATCGTCGACTGATGAAAAAAAAAATAATCGATAGTGGAAATCGATTGTGAAAATCGATTGTGGATATCAATAGTGGACATCGATAATCAACACCGATATCAGTTGATAGCATATCAATTGATATCTTATCATATAAACAATCTTATCATATCAATAATCTTATCAATTTGAAAAATAAATAAAATTAACTTGTTATTTATAATCATCATTGATTGTAATAAACATTATTAATACACTACGTGGATTAACCAACAACGACATCTGGGCTAAACCCACTATCCGTAGTGGTCCTCGCGCCAGCTGATTCGAGGCGTTCCAACAAGAGCAGTCGAAGCGAATACGTCGTTGATACAGCGTTGCAGACTACCGATACCCACAACAGCAGTCCAAGCCAACCAGATCAATTCAAAACATTCACCAAAGAACATTATGGCAAGTTCAACTACGTATTTGGTATTGTGAGTAATTGATAATTAATGTAACATTTATTTTTTTTAACTACTTTAAATTATAATTCCTTCTTTCTTCTACAAATATTTCAAATTTCAAATCAATATTTTTATTTTTTTTTATTTTTTTTACTCTTTTATTGTATTATATTAAGTAGTAAATGAGCGATAACGTGGAGGATACTACTGAATCCAGTACTTCTAACCCGGTCCCCACACCACGTGTTAGTCTACCTGTCAGATTTGCTAACCCAGAAAATCCAAATTCAGAGCGTCCTATAGCCCTTTTATCATCAGAAACTTTAGTAGGTCAAACGAATCAATTAGTTGACAATAACGAATCCCTCTTAATAGATATTAGTCAAACCTTAGTTGAAGTAGATAGGACACTAACTTTAACTGATAGTATAATGAATAACAATATACTAAACCAAACAATAGAACCTAACATGGGGGAGAATCAAACATATTTAGAACCTAGTAAAATAGCAGGTAGTTCGTCGAGTGGAAACATCCAAAATTCGCCACAAATCACAGAATCTTTATCCACATCAGACAGAGCGGTGGACACCATAGGATTAGAAGCGGCACTAAAACTTTTACCCTCAACTTTCAGTGGAGTCAATCAAGAAGACCTTGAAGTTTTCCTCGAACAATGCGAGTTTGCGATCATGTGCGCAAACGATCGTGCAAAACCAAGATTGTTACAAGGAATTATGATAAGGTTAACAAATAAAGCTCGTGCAGCAATCAAATTCCGAACCATTAATACTTGGAATGAGCTCAAAGAGACGTTAAAAAACTCACTAGAGCCCAAGCGCACTACTACACATTTATATCTAGAGCTGTACTCAAGCAAACAAAGACCAAATGAAGATGTAGCTTCGTACTCTTCACGAATTGAATCATTACAGACACTCATCCTGGAGCAGGAAACCAGTGGGAAAACTTTAGAAGCAGCTACAGCTTTGGAGAATAGCTTAAAAGCGCAAACAATCCAAGTATTCATCGAAGGACTTGGAAATCTTAAGGATTTTATAAAGGCAAGAAACCCTCCTACCTTGGACAAAGCCATACAGGCAGCATGCGAAGAAGAGAGAGTAAGAAAATCTCTCGAAGAATCTAAACGATTTTATGAAGTACCTAACAAGCATCAAAACGGTAAAACCCCGAACAAAAAACCAAGTACACCATGTTTCCATTGTGGGAAAATGGGGCATTGGGCACGGGATTGCCGATCACAGCAAAGTACATCAAACAGCGGAAACTCAGCAAATCATCCACCAAAGGCTACAGTTAACACTATCACCTGCAGATACTGCAAGAAACCCGGCCACACGAAGGAAGTGTGTCGGAAGTTAAAATACGTCAACTCTAAAAAGGGAACAGAAACTTCAGAAAACGCATCGAAAAATCAGGGAAACCAATCACAGTCGGACATCAACGGCGGACGTCCGGCAAGCAGTATAAAAACAGCCGCAGTCTCTTTCCAAAATTCATCTTAATGACTTCCATTAAACAGAAACTCGATGACGACAATCACATTACCTGTCAAAGTATCCAGACCAAAAAAAAATCTATCCGATTTCTGCTCGATTCGGGTAGCGACTTAAATTTAATTAAACTTTCAGCCCTAAAAGGTGACGTAATAGTATATGATAATACTATTTACCAACTAAAAGGGATCACAGAGCATTGTATTCATACCTTAGGGTCTACAAATCTTGAAATTCAAGTTGGAGGTGACAAACGAACTGTTGAATTCCACGTTGTACAACCGTCATTTCCAGTGCCACATGAAGGCATATTAGGAAAACCTTTCATTGTCGGACAAGGAGCGATTGTAAATTACCAGACCAACGAGTTAACACTCACGGATCGCTCAAGCGTTACACTACAACCACGTACAGAAACTATTGTAGCAGTTCCGGCACCAGACACAGCAGAAAATATTCAAATCCTAGTTGATAATCAAAATTTAGCAGAGACCGTTACATGTGGAAATTGCATTACCACCGTAAAAAATAAATCTGTCTTTATATCACTAATAAATCCAACAGACAATCCTATTTAAATTCAAATCCCTAATCTAGAACAATTAGTTCACGAAGAATATAACGAAGCTTACGTACAGACTACACAAGTTCAAGAACTATCAGAAATTCCGATACAACGTAACAGAATAGCCCTTTTACACGAGGCCCTTCGAACAGATCATCTTAATGAGGAAGAGAAATCATCCTTGTTGTCTATTTGCAACGACTACTCAGACATATTCTTTTTAGAAGGTGACAAAATTAGCGCAACTACGGCAATTGCACACGAAATCAGAACCTCAGAAGCAGTGCAACCAATAAATGATAAACCGTATCGTTTGCCACAACGACATCGGCAAGAAATAACTGACCAGATGGAAGCACTAGAAAGGGACGGCATAATCACTCCCAGTGATTCACCTTGGAATGCCCCTCTACTAGTTGTACCAAAAAAACCAGACATCAATGGGAAAGTCAAGTACAGAGTCTGCGTAGATTTCAGAAAATTAAATCAAGTGACAGTGGGAGATGCCTTCCCGCTACCAAACATTACGGACATTTTGGATCAGTTGGGGAAATCAAAGTATTATACTACTCTTGATTTAGCCCAGGGTTACCATCAGGTCCCTATGAATCCTAAAGATCGTGAAAAGACAGCCTTTTCGACCGACAAAGTGGCACATCACTTCGTTACTCAATTCGTGTGTCTACATGGACTTCCACAGACCCTCGTCACAGATTTTAGCCCCCCGATTTTTTCCAAATTACGCGGAACAAATTGTAAGTTTAAAAGCGTGATTTGTAAGTAATTGTAAGTTGAATTTTTGAATTTATAAGTTCATTGATTTGATAAAAAAGCCAAAATTAACTTGAGGGGCCAACTTCACACTACCCCACCCACTTTCACCAAATTTCACCGGACAGATTGTAAGTTGCTAAGCTTAATTTGTAAGTAATTGTAAGTTGATTTTTGGAATTTGTATGTTGTTCGGAGCAAAGTTGTGACCGAAATAAATTTAGTGGATGGACCAAATTCAGTGAAGTCCAAAAATTATACTTATTTAATATAATTTAATCATCAAATATCATGCTAACTGCTATTATTATAGATCTTAAAACATAAAAATTTATAAAAATTTAAATCATGGACTAAGATATTATACAGGACCGAACACGAAATTGTAATTATAGTACATATTATATAAGTCATAAATAATATTGGTTAACGGAGTACTAGAGTATTTTATTTTATTGTTCCCTCGTGCACCACCCAACCATCAATATTTGTATACCAGTCCCCCCACCCTCCAACCATGTTGGTCGATGATACTAAATCGATGGCTAAGAGGCCAAAATTTGTATGTCCAATTTTTCTCAAAATCGTTTAATAATTCTATTAGTTTATCTGGGTCATCTTTTTGATTTAGTAAAACACTATAAGTCAATATTGTAATTAAAACATGTTTTATTTATACTTTAATTTTTGTGATTTTAGCGCAAATTAGGTTTTTTAGTGCACACGTATAACAAGTCCTAAATTAATGAGACATACAATAAATATTTTACCCGGGTCTAAATATTAAGCGGACAAATATAACAAGTCCGGACTTGTTACTTTTTTCAAAAACAATTCATTTAATTTTGGACGTGTAATGTTTTAGATAATATTAAATTTGTTAATCTATTTATAAAAAATGAATATGTCCGGACGTATTATTTTTTAGAAGAACTATTTATGCCATTTTAAACACTGATGATACGTCGATACGTTGTAATAATATTATTATTATCGATACAATTTTAATATCATTATCATTTAACGTGTGACGCTCGTGTAATATTTTTTTGTTGTTGTGTCTCCAGTCATCGATATATCCTAAATATCTAGTCGACGATCTAAATATAGCAAACATTATACGAATAAAAACATTGTGGTATTAAAATAATTGATAAAAATGGAATAGGCAATATTTTATCTATAGAAATGTTTAGAAATTATTTTATTTTAATGTCTATAATATTATAATATCATTGTCGAATATGCATTTGCACGAGTACGTCAATTCTAAATAGAAACATTGAATTGTTAGTTGTGTTTAATTACTTTTTAGTTTTATCTATTCTTGTATTTTATTATATTGTTAAATATTTAAAATAATAATTAATAAATATAGAATGGAAACCAAAGTAAGTGTATTTCGTTTATGTAAATAATGTAAATTTAATTATGTTTTAAGTTATTGAATTAATGAAGTAAAAATCATTAATCAATTATTGGGTATCAACGTATAATCTCAAAAAAGTAAAATTGCTTCGCCTGTAGTAGCTAGTCTATGATCGCGTTGGGATGAAATCTAGGTAATTTAAAATTTTGAGATTTAAAGGTGAGTAAAATATATTTTATCGATTTATTTATACAGCATGTGTTCACAATTCAGGCTATTGGATTTTCTCTTTCATTATGCCACTTGGTAAATATTTTAGAATCTGAGTTGTGCAACATAATTATACTTTTACTATAATGTTTTTTATTATCTACGTTTATAAATGATATATCAATATGATTTTTAATGTATGATTGTTTTTTTTTTAATTTACGTAATTAATTATAAATAGTTCCTCTTATTGATTTTATTGGTTTTGTTTGTTTAACTCTAAAAAAGGAATGAACATTTTGAACACTAAGTCCTACTTATTAATATCAATTTAATATTGTATATAGGTACTATATGTATTCAGGGTGGGACAGAATCAAAGATAAAATAGTATCTTGTATCATAAATTTTATACTAGTATTTATCTTTTTTCTTAAATTTGAATTCAAATTGCAGGATACTTAAAACTTAAAATAAATGTAACAATTGTAGTATTTTTTTTTTTTTGTGTGTGTATTATTAATATATACATAATATTATTATGAAAAATTGTCCAGGTGTAATTGAACCGAAATTAACAATAATGAAAAAAATTAAAACACAATGTTATAAGTTGTAAAATAATTAAAAAAAACATAAAATTAAATTAAGGTGTCCATATGTTTGTATACCTATCAGTCATACAGATAAGCACTAAATTGGAATTTTCGTTCTCATGAAAATAAATATGAATCCGCTATCTAGATAATATGAGTGTAACCGTGTAAGGCGTGTAGGCCTTTTCACATAAAATTAAAAATACAAATAAGCAATTACAGTGTACTATTCGTTTTGTTGTATCATTTTATTCGTTTTGTCTTCTGTATGATTATGTCACTGTATCAACTATAACCGGTAATAATTATAAGACTGTTTTAAGTTATTTTCATATTTTTTTTTCTATTTATGTCTGTATACACGATAAGTACCTAATTGAAATAATGTTTTGATTTTAGACTTCAGTAGCTTTTCCCGTAAATCTAGTTGGTGTATTAGAGAGGTCAAAAATAAAAATTTAATACTAAATTCCTTATGAGTTTGTCTAATTTTATAAAAAAAATGTCTACTGGAAAGTCAAATTAAATTTTTATGAGCATCTGGAGCTTAAATTTTTACAACTTTGGATATTCACTTGATTTATCAATTCCTATTCTTGATAACAATTTAAAAATATGTTGACTCGTTTTTAGCTGTTTATGGACATTTTTAGTTTTTTTTTTTTTTTAAACGCCAATAAATTGTATTTGTTAGGTCGAAAACTATGTAAATTTAATACAAGACTCTTCATATATTTTTACAATTGCAGTTAAAATATTGAAAATACATAGACACAATTTTGTTTTATAAGTACCTATTTTAAGTTCAAATTTTGACAAAATTTATCAAATTAAAAATTGAAAATTTATTTTATAGTTAAAAATTTATAAAATTGTCAACTTTTATGGCTAAGGATTGAAATTTTTAAACAATGATTCTCATAAATACTTTATACTAAATACGTAATACTAATACTTAATAGTATTATAGTACTTATTACCAGTGGCGTATTTAGGGGGGGCGAGAGGGGGCAATCGCCCCGGGCATCAAATTTCAAGGGGCATCATTTTTTTAATTTAAAATGCTAATAATAATAGTGTTTCATGATAAGTTATTTGTGCTTACTGCCTCAATTATTATAATTTATAAAGATAATAATGACAATACTCGACCGAACACGCGGAATGATACTCGATGGGTAGCTAGACACGAAGCTTGTTCAAGTCTTTCTCAAAACTGGACAGAACTTCTTAAAGCATTGAACGGTTTTGTTGAAAATCCAATAGAAAATTCTAAGACAAAATGTGAATCAACTGGGTTAATAAAAAAAATGAATAGATTGGAAATGTGTATTCTTGTGTCATTTTGGAATGATATTTTAGAGAGGTTTAATAGTACAAGCAAGAAACTACAGACTATTGAAATTGATCTGACAATTGTTATAAACCTATACACATCTTTAATTAATTATGTAACAGATTTAAGAAATACTTTTTCACACTATGAAAAACTAGCTATTGAAAAATCTGAAATTAAAGAGTATAAAGTTGTCAGGAAGAAGAAAAGAAAAATTCCATACGATGAATCATGTCAAGGCGACACATCATTTGAAGCTAGAGAATCATTTAAAATAAACACATATTTTGTCATAATAGATTCATTACTTTCAGAGTTAAGGAAGCGTAAAAGCTATTATGATGATATTAATACTATGTTCGGATTTTTTTCAAACATGATTGATTTACCAGTAATTGAAGTGAGAAAGAAAGCTACCAAATTACAGAGTCAGTATCCTGAAGATCTCGATGGATCATTTATAAATGAATGTATTCATTTTCATGGATACTTAAAAAGTTTACCAGGAATTGTATCACCAAAATCTATTTTAGAGTTGTGCAAAATCATCGAAGATCACAATATAGCAGATGTCTACCCATATGTAGATATTGCGTTACGTATGTTGTATGTATTTATGCTGTCCGGTTTCTAATACTTCAGCTGAACGGTCATTTAGTGTTCTGAAAAGAGTGAAATCATACTTGAGATCTTCAATGAATGACAACCGTTTAAACAATTTGGCAATTTTAAATATAGAATGTGAGATAACTAAATCAATTAGTTATAATGAGGTCATTGAAGATTTTGCTGCCCAAAAATCTCATCGTAAAATATAAAATATGTTAATGTTTCTTTTGTTTAATTAAATGTTTCAATTTATGTTATGCTTCATATTATATCATGTTCTAAATTTCTATGTATGATAATGTTGTTATTTTTTAATGATCATAAAACAAAGGTAAATAAATGTTAAAATTTTGGGGGCAACAAATTATATGTACCCAGGGCATCAAATCTCTAAATACGCCACTGCTTATTACTATTCATAATTATTAAAATTACTATCACTTAATATTTTTACTGTTACCTAAAATATAGAAATATATAAACACATTTATTTTTTACAGAAATTTGAGTTCAAATTTGGACGAAATTATATATTTACACAGAGAATGACAATCTTAATTATTTAGTTGTAATTTAAAAATATTATTCGTGGGTACATATAAATATGTTTAGGGTAAATTATTATATTTTATACACGCAAAAATGAAATGAATATATTGTAGCACCAATTCGTTTACTAATTTATCTCAGAAAACCTCTGAATAGCGGACACTTATTTTAATTTTAGTTTAATTTTTATGTTTTTATATTATATTATATTGTTGAAATATAACAACTATTATGATATTAAAACGTTAAATAATTATAATATTTTAATATACACACAGAATTTTTAAGAAAATCCAAATTTTAAAATTTAAATAGTCAGAGAATTAGAGAATATAAAGTATATAATATAATATATAGACTATATTATATTTGATTGAATGAGATTTATCTTAACTGCAAAAAAGTTGCAATATCAATTAAATCCAGTCTTTAGTTATAAGTAACAATACATTTAAATTTAACACATCCATTGCAGTGGCTCTATAGATACCTAATGTACAGCAGAGAGTTACCTATTTACCCACTTTCTTAAGTTTTTTATAATAATTGTAAACGTCTCAGTGCTAAGTTAAAATTATTAACTCGGTAACCTTGTACATTTTAAGAATTTGTCATTGGTAATTTATATTAAAATTTCATAAGTTAAGGCTATTACTAAACCATTTATTAATATAATTTTAATTTATAAATATTTATGTATTTTCTACTAATAGCGGAAAGCTGGTAAAAAAGCACTGATTTGCCCATTTGAGCTACAGTCAAAATTGGAAACGTATGGAGTCTCTATTTTTAATGATGATCTACTACAGTATAACAGTATTATTTGGTCTGAAGTAGCCACATATTTTAAGAATGTTGTCAAACCATCCAGTTTATATCTTATGGTTACTCAGAATCGCCACAATATTTTAACAAATTTAAAAGCAAAATTTAACATTGATTCTGAGACAAAAGACAAACATTTATTTTACCAAGATCAAGACAGCATCGATTTTAACATGGACTCAAATGGAATTACTAAAATTGAGTCAGATGATGATAGCGACAGAAAATCGGAAAATGGCGAGGAAAGTGAATGTGATAATTATGAACCAAAATACGCACAAAATATGACAAGTAAAACTGTTTTTGATTTAGATATACCATATGACACTTATTGTAAGATGAAACCAGTTTCAGTAATATATGGTAAACACAATAGAGAATACATAGTCTTAAAACCAGGTGCTTGGACTAATATTATTTTTGATGAATTTCAAAAGAAATTCAAATTACCTTGCTGCTTTGTATTTAAAAGGTGTAAGGTATTTTCATCTTCTGCAGTTAATTTTTTGAAATTATTTGCGAAATGCAAAGATAAGTCCTGTGTAGCAGCCTTTTATGCATTTTCCCAAAAACAACCAATTGAAGGCGAATCCTTACAATTAAAAATTTTTACTCTTGATACAAGAAATACAACTCATAGTGGTTCATGTATACGTCAATTAAATGGGGACAAAAGAGAGCAAATAGGAAAAGAGCTACAAAATCAATATTGCTACTTATGGCAAAGAGAAGAAGCAGATAAAAAAATGGAGTTTGGAGATAAAATGCCTCCGAATATTTATAAAACAGAAGTGTTACGAAAAGCTAAGCAAACATACAGGGATTCAAAACTTGGTATTAGCATCAAGCATCCAATTATTTCACTTGTCGAACTCAAACACACTACACCATTTGCTGGTTCTATACATTTAATTAGCGCTGACCCTTTTATAGTGCATTACTGGACTCCGACACAGATGGTAGTATATAAAGATGCATGTAAAAGTCATAATAAAAATTCCCGATTGTGTATAGACGCCACTGGAAGTGTAGTAAAAAAAATTTTCAGAACAAGCCAAGCATTGAAGTCAGCACATATTTTTTTATATGTTGCAGTGCTTCATAATGGAACGCTACAACTCCCCATAAGCCAAATGCTATCTGAATCACAAGACACACCAACAATTACTTTTTGGCTAAGTCAATGGCTTCGATCTGGAGCCCCATCACCTACCGAAATTGTATGTGATTATTCAAATGCACTTATCGGAGCAATTACCAGATCTTTTTGTGGTGGAATGTCAAAAAAACAATACTGTGAAACCAGTTTAAAAATATTAAAGAATAAAGATGCAACTTTGCCTGAAGTCTATGTACGACTAGACATCGCACATTTTACAAAAATAGAAATTGAAGGAAATGAAAGATATGCATGCAGATATTGTAATAAAAATTATAAAGAAAATGTAACAAGAATGACAGTGCACATTAAAAACGAGTGTAAAGAAGTTCCACAGTGTATTTCAAAATCTTTATTGTCGCCTAAGAAATCAAAGTTTAACCATAGTAAGTTTATTTAATTATTACTATAAGATTTAAAATTTTCTGTTGTCATAATTACCTATAATAATCATTATTTCATTATACTTTTGTGAATTGATAATATTCATATCCAAAATTCACATAATATAAAATATAAATTTACAGAAAAATGTATGTAGGTACTTAATATGTAAGTACCTAAATGTTTATTTTTAATATTTATAAATTAAATTATTACCTATAATCAAAGTTCTTAATATTATATTTTAAATAATTTTTTTATTTTTATTTTAATTTTCTAGAAAATATAAATGCATTTAATCAAAATTCATTGGAAATTGTGCCAAATACTGAAACTGTTATTCAGATAACTGATACAAATCAGAGTTCTATTGAAAATCCTCAGATTACCCTTAAAAATCAGAGTTTACTGAAATTTGTAGATACAATGAAAGGAGGAGAAAAGGTAACATAACTATTTTAGTTTTAAGCTATATAATAATAGAATACAGTATAAGGCCAAGATGGGGCTTATAGTTAATACATTTGCATATTTATTGGGAAAGTAAATTATATAATTGAAATATAGTTTAATACAATTTTTATAGTATTTTCTATGTAAGAAATTAAAAAATGTTAAGTAGGTTCATATTCTGGAAAACTTAATAATGTAGATATTTTTTAACAATTTTAATTAATGTATAAATCTATCATTTATAATTTATTAACTGTAGGACTATTTGGATGAATTATTATCAAGAGCCATGTTTACATCTGCTACACCATTTTCAATTGTGGAAAATCAGAACTGGTTAAAATTTTTTAAAACACTTAGACCCACATATAATCCACCATCAAGAAAAACAATATCAACTACCCTATTGGAAAAAGAATATTTAAGAACTTATAACAAAGTCTATGAAAATATTTTAGAAGCTAAAGTTTATGCAGTTCAGTTAGATGGTTGGAGCAATATAAGGTGTGTACATTACAAGTTAAAAAATTCCATATAGTGTTAAAAAGCGCAGTCGAAAAATATAGTTTTGAGTTTTGGTGAAACTCTGAAACGAATGCACTATTCGCTAAGTGTTTATATTATTTATTCTATTTTATTCACACCAAATTTTCAAAATATTTTGATCTGTTTTGTGCGGTTTACTCACATTTTAAGTTTTCCTTTATTTTTTAGTTGTTTTTGTGTAAATGTCAATAAAACTTCATTCGTTGGATCATAAAACTTGAAAATATAACACAAGGTCCCCGATATATTTTTACAATACCTACCAATTGAAAAATATTAAAAATACATTGCATGATTTTTTTTTATAAGTATCTAAGTTCAAATTTCGACAAAAAGTATTGAATTGAAAATGTATAAATTCTTTGGAGTTAAAAATTTAAAAATTGTTTAACTTTTATAGCTAAGAATTGAAAAATTAAAACAAGGTTTCACAAAACATGGCAAGTAGTTTATTCTGTAACTAAAAAATCTAAAAATATGTAAGCACAGTTTTTTTTAAAGTTATTTTAAGTTCAAATTTGGATCAAATTACTAAATTAATAACCAAAAATAACAATTTTAGCTATATTATTGTAATTTAAAAATATTATTCGTGGGTACTTTAAATTATATATACCTACTATACTATGAATTACTCTGAGTAAGTTGGGTATTGGGTAGTGGGTACATAATAAATCTATAAATTATGGTCACATTAATATACCACTAGTTGACAGTGTTAAAATTAGTGATGGGCGCAACCGATTGGGGACTATCGAATTATTCGATATGAAATAATTTCGATTAAAAAAATTGTAAGATGTTTCATAAAAAAAACTGTTCTTTTGTGTGGGATTATTTTAGAAAAAATCCAAACGCTATTGATTCGGCAACTTGTAGAGAATGCAAAAAAAGTTACAAAAGAGGCAGTAGTACCATAGGCGCCGATTCCACGGGGGGAAAGGGGGCGATCGCCCCCGTGCATTGATTTAACGGGGGTAAAAGTATTATTTCGCCCCCGTTGTGTATAATAATAATTATTTGGTTAAAATACCAGATTATGACATGAAAATATTCATTAGAACATGAACATCGACGATTGTATATTTATATAAAACCTAAATATGATCATCGATAATAATTATAAATACTAAAATACTATAGATCGCTCACTACTATTTGGTTTTATGTTTGGTCTAAAAATACATCTGTAATTTCAATTATTCCCGAAATGTAGAGACAGAGCTGATTTTATTACTTTTATAGTATACCATTAATACTATATAAAAATAAAAACATGCATGATAATATTGTATAGGCATTTTATAAATTATAAGCAAATATATTTATAGTTTTTAGAATGATATACATGTATCTATGCACCAACTAGTCGACACGTAGTCGTTACCTACTCGTTAGTCGACTAGTATCTCCATTGTGGCGACACAGTAACGCAACGGAAAATAGACTGCGGTGATATACGTATTACGTGTTAACTTAACTAGTGATCCATAGTATTTCCTTTTTTGTACTGATTATTCTACAGTATTAATACCAATACCTATTCAATTATTTTATTATTGTTAGTTATTACTGTTCCTACGAAGTGTACTATTCGAAGATTATAACAATAAGCCATTAAGGTAAGTTTTTATATTATAAATCATATTGGAACAAATGCAATTTAGCGCCTACGCCGTTTTTCCACATTTTTACGTACGCACCTATCTAGTTTTTGTTAAAAATAGTTATGGCAAAATCAGATTTTAAAATAAATTTTAATATTTAATTTTTTAAAACTTTTGTAGGGCATTACAAATAATAATAAAAGTAATTCTTCAACAAATAACAATTATGTCTATGTGGAAATATATACAAAAAAAAAAATATCGAACTTGACTCAAACTTAATTAACCACCAAATTAATTCTAATAGTAGTTCAACTTCAAGCGTTAATGAAAATTATGATAATCAAATTAATTCTGAAAATAATTTATCTACATCGACTACATTAGATTTTTCAAAACAAAAAAAAGAACATTTTTAACATCTTGGTTAAACAAATATGACTGGTTAGAACATGATCAAATTAATGATAAAGCTTTTTGCAAATTATGTAAATCTATGAGTAGACTGAGTAGTAATAGCAATAATAATGTTTCTGTATTTATCTTGGAGGGCTTTAATAATTGGAAAAAAGCGGTGGAAAGGTTTAATATGCATGAACGTTCAGAATTGCACAAAACAAATATTGTTAAAAGTTCTTTTATTAAAACAAATGCTAATGTATATGCTCAAATTTCGGATAGTCATAAAAAATCTATGGAAGAATCAAGATTTGCTTTTGATAAAATATTATCTTCAATAGTGTTTTTGGCAAAACAAGGCGTAGCAATAAGAGGGCATACTGATGAATCTGCAAATTTCAATCAGTTATTAAAACTTCGACCGGAAGATTCGACTGAATTAAAAAACTGGTTAGGTAGAACTACTTATAAATGGGTTTCCCACGATATAACAAATGAAATTCTTAGTATACTTTCAAGAGAAGTCATTAGAAACATTATTAAAAAAATTAAAGAAAATACATTTTATACTATTTTATTAGACGAAACTAGTGATATTACAGTAAAAGAACAAATTTCATTTTGTTTAAGAACAGTGGACAAAGAATCATTTGAAATTGAAGAATATTTTATAGGATTTTATGAAACACCTAAAACTGATTCTAATACTCTTTTCAATATTTTAAAAGATATTCTATGTAGATTAGAGTTGAATATTCATAATGTTAGAGGACAATGTTTTGATGGTGCTAGCAATGTTTCTGGAATTCACAAAGGATTACAAGCTAGAACTAAAGAAATTGAACCTAGAGCATTGTTTGTTCACTGTCAAGCTCATTCTTTAAATCTTGTTACCCAAGATAGTATGCGAAATGTAGAAAAAGCTAGAGATATACTAAATTTTATAAGAGAATTAATTACATTTATCAAACAATCACTCAAGAGGCTATCTTGGTTTAAAATGTTACAAACAGAAGAGAACGTGACTGCTCTAAGACCGTTTTGTCCAACTAGGTGGACGTTACGATATTCTAGTTTATTATCTGTTATGGATAACTATAATGAAGTATTGACATTTTTATCGGATTTTTCAAAAACTGAAAAGAACGATGCAGGATGTAAAGCAAAAGGATTTTTAAAACAATTAAAATCTTCAGATACTTACATAATGCTTAAAATAGTAATTAGTATTTTTAAACATATGGAAACAACAAATACAATATTGCAAAGTAAATCTTTATACTTTAAACTTTCCGTACAAATTTTGAACACTTTGGAAGATACTATTTCAAGTATGAGAGATACATTCAATATTTTATGGAAATCTACAAAAAACGAATGGTCAGATTTAAAACTAGATCTACCAAAAGAATCTAGAAAACAAAAAATGCCTCTTAAATATGATGACAGTACATCCCAGTCCTTTTTATTTACACCTGAAAGTAAATATAATAAAATATATAAAAAAATTATTGATCATATACTATCTGGTTTACAATTAAGATTTAATTCTGAAGTTCGAATGTTTTTAAGTGACGTTGAAATGTTTTTTATTGATCCAAGTATATCACCACAATTAATTTGCGAATTTTATAAAGATGATTTAAATATTGATAAACTAAAATTGCACAGAGATATGTTTCATGATATAATTAGAGGCCAAGGCTTAAATGTATCATCATTTTCAGATGTTTTAAATATTGCTAAAGATAAACCACACTTGGTCATTCATTTAACCGAGCTAAGAAAATGCATACAATTGATATTGACAGTACCAGTCACAACGTGTACTACTGAAAGATCTTTTTCTATGTTAAGAAGATTGAAAAATTATATGAGAAGTACTATGACATAAAAACGTTTGAATGATTTGGCGGTTCTCAATTGCCACAAAACAATTGTAGAATCTTTGGACTATAGCAAAATAGGAAATAATTTTATAAATAAGTGTTCAACAAGAAAAAATACTTTCGCATTAAAATAATTATATGTATTATAATATAACGTATTGTATAATAAAAAATTATATTTTCTATATTTTCATGTAAATAATTTAAAAGAAATAAAACCAATAAAGAAAATTTAAATAATATACATGCATAATATTTTATTTTGTACCCTATAGGAATATTAAAAAAGAATTACGGAACAATCAGATAATTACCCCTCCCGATCAGCAAACTATAGAATTTTTTTTCCGATTAACAGAAGAATTTGCCCCCGCGCTAATATCTAAAAGTCGGCGCCTATGAGTAGTACATCTAATCTTATTGATCACCTAAAACGTGATTATATGACAATATTGGAACGTGATGGAATCTTTTCAGTACATCAAACGCATCAAAGAGCTACAGATGAACTGCCTAATAACAATGTATCAGGTATAACTTTAATATGTACAACTTGCACTTCAATTTTAAATGTCCAATTTTTTTAAAAACCACAAAAATATTGTGCAGCAAAACATGTTTATTTTTTATAAAATATTACAGTCACAACTGAGTTAAGTGGGCAATCTGTACAATCTGTATCGGTTAGTGATCAAAGAATTGTAACAAATGAAACAATCGTCACATCTAAAAGATTGTCTCAGAGTGAACTGCCATCTAAACGACAGAAACAATTAACATTATCAAATAGGTAATATTTATGTACATTAATATGTATAATATTGTATATTATTATTTTATTCAATTAGTTTACAAGTTACAACATATTTATCTACACAAACAATTAAAAAATAATTAGTTATTGGTTTTTATGAATAATTAAATAAATTAATGTAATGTTGTAGACTTCTTATACAAAAATACTAATTTAATTTATTTCTTATAATTTGTAATATGAGTTTCCATTAACTTTAAATGTGTTAAGTTACTCTTTATAACGAATCATTAGATTTGGAGCACCCTCAGATCAACAGGTGCAACATTTTACTACAGCCATAGTAAAGATGATTGCTGAGGATTTACAACCTGTGTCTATAGTAGAAAACACTGGATTTAGAAATTTAGTACAGTTGTTGGATTCTAGGTATTGATTATTTAATTCTTAAATCAAAATTTTATTTTATAAAACTATAGGTAATTTTTTCAATTTAATTAAATTATTAGGTACAAGATCCCAAATAGACGTACCTTAACTCGTAGTATGATTCCAAATTTATATGAAGAAACACGTACTTAAGTACATTCTTTATTGGCTCAATCAAAATATGTATCTATTACAACTGACATCTATCAATACTGACTCCTTTATTACTATGACTGCACATTTTGTTCAAAGTAATAGTCTTAATACTGTAGTTTTGTGCACAAAAAAACTTTTGAACAATCATATAGGGGAAAATTTGGCAGAAATATTGTTGACTGAATTTAATAAATGGGACATACAAAGTAAGATAGCTGCTATAGTTACGGATGGTGGTAGTAATATTAAAGCAGCTGTAAGATTAATGAATTTACCTCATGTACCATGTACAGCTCATAAGCTAAATTTAATAGTAAGTCAAGCATTGATGACTGATATTGATTATGATGATCAAGTTTCTTTTGAAGATAATGATGCAGACCAGATTAAGTTTCTTTTAAAAAAATGCAGAAGTATAGTAGGTATTTTTAAAAGAAGTGAAGTTGGAAATAGACATCTTGTTGAAAAGCAGAAACAACTAGGGATGACAAACACTCTGAAATTGAAACAAGATGTCAGGACTAGATGGAGCAGTACATTAGTTATGTTAGAAAGATTATTTAAATTGAAAGAACATGTAACCATAGTCCTAATGTCATTAAGAGATGGGCAATCGAATCTAACTCCAAGTCAATGGGATGTTGTAGAAGATATAATTCCTTTATTGCAACCATTTAATAAAATGACTGTAGAACTATCGTATGAAAAGGCTCCAACTATTTCCAAAGTAATACCATTAGTACGAGGTACATATTTTATTTAAATTTTCTAAAACAGAATATCATAATTAATATAATTTATTATAATTTTATAATATGAAATTAAAACCTATACTTTTTAACAATTATTTAAAATGTATTAGACATTAACAATACAATATTTTTTTTTTATTTTTTTATATTTTCCATTTCAATATTGATGTTTACATTTAGGATTACAGAACACATTATCAAAAAAAAACCCAAGAACAAATCAAGGGAAGTTTCTTCGGGAGCAATTATTGAACAATGTGGGAAATCGTTTTCAGTCAGTTAAAAAATTATTGCCAATACCTTACTATGCTAATGCAGCATTCCTAGATCCCAGGTGTAAAAAGGCATGTTTCACAAATCAACAAAATGCTAATGATGCTGAAGCTTCAATCATTTCAGAAATTGCTGGTTTAGTCCAAAATCAAACAACTGGTAAAAACTATATGAATAACCAATTAATAAATTTCTCCAAAAAAGTAAAAATTAATTACCGAATATATTTTAATTAAAATAAATTTTAAATTTATTTAAGTTCTTGATGAAATGTAAATGAGTCTGAATCTGATGAAAGTCTTTGGAGTTTCCTAACTGAAAAAGTTAATTCGATTCAGAGTCAAACAACTAATAGGAGCAATGCTATCATCTTGGTGAAGCAATATTTAGGAATGCCATACCAGAATCTCAGCTGTAATTTGATCCAGTATTGGCAGCATCATAGGGATGTTTTAAGTCCTCTTAGTGATGTTGCGTTGAAATATGCAACAATCCCTGCAACATCGGTACCATCCGAAAGAATTTTTTCAAAAACTGGTCAAATAATGAGTGAAAGAAGAAATCGTTTGTTGCCAGACAATTTAGACAAACTAATTTTTCTAAATAAAAATATGAATGTTGAATAATATTAATCATTTTATAAATTTTTATAAATTTCCATAAGTGCTTTATTAATTAATAATTATATCTACGTAAGTTATTGTTTAAACTCAAATTTACTTGTTGTCAAACTAATTATTTAAAATTAAAATTCACTTTAACAACGCATGTTTAAAGCTATACACAATAATACCAATTATCAATGTTATCAATGTTAGGTATATTATCAAATTGTCAGTCGATTATCGAATTATCAGTCGGTAGTATGAATTATAAAATTGTCAGTCGATAGTTTAATTATCGAATTATCAGTCGGTAGTATGAATTATCGAATTGTCAGTCGGTAGCTTCTTACCATAGATTAATATAGAGAGGCCGTTCCATATCTCGCTTATAAAATTAATTGAAGCGTAGTTGGTGTATAAAATGCAGATTTACCACTTCATATAAAAAAAATATTGTAAAACGTATAGTACAATATATTGTATGGTTGTGATAATACCATAGAGTTGATAATACGTTTTTGTGTCTTGTGATTACAGACTGTCAACTGATATAATTGTAATGGTAATTAGGCAATTATTAATTACCGATTTTAATCGCTGATTCTTATAATAGGTAATATATACATATTTCAATACCCTGCCATAGGTTGATAAAACAATAAAATAAGACATTGGCGAATCGTGGTATTGACAAATTAAAATATCGAAAATATCAAAACTATACCTTAAAAAGTATAAATACTATAGCTATATTTTCTACTTTGTTCATTTTTTTAAATTTATTTTTTAAAATGCCAAGCTGTATGATTTGTGGGAGATCAGATAATCAAACATCTAAAGCTGCCAACATTTCTTTTCACAGGTATACTTTTTAAACCTAAGGACTTACAGTTTTGTTTTAATATTATTTCTTTAAAAATTGATAAAAGCCTTTAATAAAAATTCATGTTTATTTCAGATTTCCTGCGAAAGAGTACATGAAAGTGAAATGGAATAATTTTTTACAAGAGAATGCTATAAACCCGAATAATGTCATTAAGACAAATTTGGTGTGTTCGTTACATTTTGATAAGTCATGCTTTATTTTACATAAAAGTAGAAAATTATTACAAAAACATGCTGTTCCATCTATAATTGTCGATAGAATAAAGAATGTAAGTATATAATTACAATTAAATTAACCTAACCAATAAGATTTAATATTTTTATATAATATAAATTATTTTAGGCGAAACAAATCTACCCAGAAATGTTACACACTGCTACTCTAAATGTAGACACTGATTCTGTGAGCAATTTAATTGGCACCTCCCAAACAAAAAATACTTTAAGTTTTAACAGAAAATTAGTTAAGGTCAGTACTTTTTGAATGGTACTATGTGTTGTTTATTATTGATAAACATATTTTATAGTTCCATACTGTTAACTGTTACATGTTGTAATGGTTATTTTATATTAATAGTTCTTTCTTTCATTTAAATTGTAAACTTTAGATTTCTGGAAGTAATTTGAAATTCGAAGGAGTGTCCCCTTTAAATGAACCTACAACATAAAATATTTCCTGTAAAACTAGTTTAGATATACCAATGACAAAAGATATAGAAACAATAGAAACCTCATTCATTGCCGCCAGTGAGGTGTGTAAAGATGATACACCGCGTAGAATTTTTTTGAAACATGGTATTCGAAAACTGTCAAGTGATATCATCATAAAAAACAAAAAGCTGAAAAGTCTTCAACAAGTTGTTCGACGTCAAAATAAAAAAATTGCCAATTTGACAACAATTATTAAAGATCTTAAAAAACAAAATCTTATTGATGAGGATATAAGTTTCACTCTTTTGGAATCATTTGGTAAGCATAAAGACCTTATAACGAATTGGGGTAAAAAAAATATGGGCAAAACAGTTCCAAAAAAATATAGTCCTACAATTCGACAGTTTGCACTGTCCTTACATTTCTGTTCTGCTAAAGCATATGAATATGTTAGAAGCCAATTTAACACTATTTTGCCACACCCACGAACTCTTAGTAAGTGGTATAGGCATGTTAATGCCGAACCAGGGTTTACTGAGGAAGCCTTGAAAGCTTTAACACTGAAAGTGAAACATTCTCCTCATACAATTTACTGTGCATTAATCATAGATGAAATGTCAATAAGGCAACACTTAGAATATGATGGGAATCAGTATTATGGCCGTATAGATATGGGAACGGAAATTAACAATGACAGTTTAGAAATGGCTAAGGAGTGCTTTGTTTTCTTAGTAGTTAGTGTAAACGAAAATTGGAAATTACCAATTGGCTACTTTTTATCTAGTAGTTTAAAAAGTTCACAAAAATTTGAACTTGTACAACACGCTTTGCATGTATTAGAAAGCACTGGAATAAAAATAATAAGCTTAACATTTGATGGTTGCTCGACCAATATTACAGCAGCTAAGCTTTTAGGTTGTAATTATGATATTGATACTTTAAGTACTTCTTTTGCATCTGAAAGTAATAATAAGATTGTATCAATGCTTGATCCTGCTCATATTATTAAGCTTATAAGAAATGCTTTTGGTGAAAAGAAAACATTTTTAGATTACAAAGGTAGAATAATTAGTTTTGAGTATGTACAAAAATTATGCTATTTACAGGAGGAGGAAGGATGCCATCTAGCGAATAAGCTAAGAAAACAGCATATATTCTACTTCAAACAAAAAATGAAGGTAAAGTTAGCGACACAACTTTTGAGCCAGTCTGTTGCGGACGCACTGAAATTTTGCAAAAATAATTTAAAAATTGAAGAATTTCTTCATGCAGATGCTACAATAGAATTTATTGAGATTTTCAACATTGGTTTTGATATATTAAACTCCAGGTCTATTAATTGCATTGGGTTTAAAAAAGCACTGTGTAAGGAAAATATAGAAGAAATTAAATTATTTACTAACAAAATTACATCCTACATCAAAGACCTTAAAATCCAAAACCAAAATGGTGATTTTATACCTGTCCTACAATCCAACCGTAAAACAGGGTTTATTGGATTTGTTATATGCTTAAATAGCATATTAGAACTATATACAACATTAATAGAAACTAATCAGTTGGATCACATAAAAATATATAAGTTAAGTCAGGATCATCTTGAACTTTTTTTTGGCAGTATTCGGT